>NC_031768.1:2136257-2172142 GCF_001522545.3 Parus major
TGGGATGGAATTGCCAGAGCAGCTGGGGCTGCCCCTGGATCCCTGGCAGTGCCCAAGGCCAGGCTGGACATTGGGAGCTCCTGGGACAGTGGGAGGTGTCCCTGCCATGGCTGGGGTGGCTCTGGATGGGCTTTAGGATCCCCTCCAACCCAAATAATTCTGGGATTCTGTGACTCTATGAATGTACAGACCAGATTGTTCCAAACCCCAATGTCCAGCCTGGCCTTGGGCACTGCCAGAGATCCAGGGGCAGCCCCAGCTGCTCTGGCAATTCCATCCCAGCCCCTGCCCACCCTGCCAGGGAACAATCCCTGCCCAAGATCCCATCCAGCCCTGCCCTCCTTCAGTTTTAAACCATTCCCCTTGTCCTATCACCACAAATACCCAAAGTCAGGTCCCAGATCACTTTTATTATTGCTGGTCTCAGGAAATTGCTTAGAAATTCCATTTGTTTTTAAAAACAGTGGTGATGTTAACATGAATCAATGCTGAAAACCCTCTGTCCCAATTCAAATCAACACCAAGCCAAAGGCAATGGTGATCAGCCACAAAAAGGAAGATTCAGAGTGGAACCAGGGGAAATGTTAAGAATCTCCCAGCTCTGGAGGTGAAACAAGGTGACAATATAATTGCTAACAATTTTTTCTTTTTTTTTGCCAAATGAAGGATTGCTGCCTCTTAGGTCTTGGTATTGTTGTTTTTCAGTGTGTTGGTCCATCTGCTGAAAGTTGTATAAATTTCTGATTTCAGTGAAATCCATTGCTTCTCTGTTTTATCATAATTTTATGTCACGATATGCGTGCCTGTAATGTGAAATGGAGAGTGCTGGGCTTCTTTGCTCATTATTTTGATTTTTGATTGTTTCAATGCCCTGTGGAACGATGGAATTTTGTAAGGATCTTAGAAGGAAATGTCTGGATTTGGTACTCCTGACAAGCAGTGGTCACAGTCCATGAATGTTGGCATGGAGGGTGCCTTGTGCCCCACTGGAAGTTCCCCAAAAATCGTTGGAGGGGATGGAAATATCCTTGCTAACCCCAATGCACCTTCAGGCACAGAATACCAGCATTCAACCTAAGAAATGAGCACATTTCATTACATGGGATTTGGGAACAGGATTCTAGAAATGGTTTTTCCACTCCCTATAATGCAGAGATTGTGTAGAATGCTAAATCTGTTCAAAAGCTAAACGTGACAAATTCTGAGACTTTTTAATTTTAATTTTTAAAGTATATTTACTATCAAATGTCTGGTTCCATTCTATTCCCAAAGTTTGTAATAAACCCCAATTCTGAGAGGGTTTGTCTCCCTCGTGATGCATTTCAAAAATGCGCTGAAATTTTATTTTGATCAGGTCAAAACATTGTAATGTAACTTCAAATATTGGCTGTAACAGGCTGTCAAATACATCTGTCACGGTGCCACTGAAATCCTTATTTCAAGGGACTCTAAAAAAACAAACAAAGAGTTAAGTCAGAGCAAAATTAATACCTTGTCATGACGAAACGTTCATGAATTATGGAAATGAGGAACCGAGCAGGCAGTCAGTGCTGGAAATCACTGTGTATCCCCAAGAAATTCCAGGTTTTAGGGGAAACTGTCTTTTTTGGGAAGAAACAAAGAGATGTGGCCAGCTCTGCTTCACAGGGCACCGACTCCAAACCAAACCATTATTTTTAACAAAATACCCCTTGAATTACCTGCCTGCAAAGCTGTGATTGGAGGTAGACAGGGATGTGCTGCCTTGGGAACATCTCAGCCTCCTTTGCCTTTATTTTCCAGGTTTTGCAGGCAGCAGTTCTTTGTCCACATCCTTTACTCCTCAGGGAAGAAAAGGAAGGAATAAACAACGCTAAACTTCAACGCCGGTTCCGAGTTCCCTGGTGCCACACACAGGATTCCCGAGGCCAAGATCCCGCGGAACTCACACGTAGTCACTCAGCCTGTAGCCGCTGTGGGATGCAGATGTCAGGGAAGGAGCGTGGTTGCCCTTGGAGGCGCTCCTGGAGGAGGGAGGCTCTCCAGACCCAGAATGCGGCTGGAAAGGCGTCTGGTTCCCGAGGCACGACGTGCCCAGCAGGGCACCACCCAGGATGGTCAAGGCCGAGGAGACAAATCCCAGATAAAGAGCCTGCCCTATCTCATACTTCATCCCAGCGGGAAGCGTGGGGTTGTAGAAATCCGTAACGATGTCGTTGGTGCTCCACGACACCGGCACGAGGCAGAGCAGCCCAGCCGCCACGAAGCCGATCCCGCCGGAGCCGGCGATGGAGGCCTTGGCGGGGCTGTCCTCGGCACAGTGCGTGCATCTCATGCCAACCACGGCGACGCCGGCCGCCAGCACGGCCAGCAGGCAGGAGATGACCATCATGGCCCGGGCGGCGCGGAGGTCGGCGGGCAGCGCCAGCTGGGAGCGGTGCACTTGGCACTGGTAGACGCCGGTGCTGTGCCACACGCACTCCATCCACAGCCCCTTGACGTAGGCCACGGCCGTGATGATGTTGGTGCCCACGTGCGCCGAGCGCCGCCAGTGCGGCAGGACGGTGGTAATTAACGTCCCAATTAGGCCCAGCAGGCTCAGGGAGAAGCCGAGCAGCTCCAAGGCCCAGCTCGCCATGGGAATGTTTGTCCTGCCCCGTTCTCTTAATGAGGCACCTCCGCTTGGGTTTCCTTGGAAAACGCCAGCTTTTCTTGGAAGATACGCGGCTGTTTTACTCTGACACCTCCTGCTCTCCTAATAAAAGGTAATTGAGGGAAAAAGGAGTTAATTATTACCCCAAAGCATTGCCTCTCCAGCCAGTGAGGTGCATTCCAAGAGCAGTAATTAGCATAGTTATCGCTGTTAATCGTATTTTTGTGGAAGTAATGGGAAAGCAAGCTTCCCTCTTCCCTTGTATAAACAGCCTTGTGCTGCCCGCTGGGAAGAGAACTCAAGACAATTTATGAAATGGAAAAAAAAATATTTGAAATGCAAATATTCCTCTTCCCAGCAGGCTCTTCAAAAAAACAAACATGATTTCCTCTCTAAAGCAGAGAATTAGGTAGTGTTAACACTTGGAATGAAGGAGATTTATAAAGTAGGGAACTGCAGGTTGCTTTACACGATGAAAACATTCCCAGAAGGTCATAGCAGGACTAGGAAAACAATAAGGGTGTATTTATGTGCTCAAAGTAGGGAGCAAAAAGAGTGATTTAAAACCTGTGGAAGAGGATAACAAATATTGGATTAAAATCGCTTTCCTGACTGGCCGGTATTTCTTGAGGCTGCATTTCCATGAAGGAACTCAAAGGGGAATAATTTTCATTAGGATCTGTGGAGTTTCAGGTCGTGATTTTGGGTTGTGGGTGAAATGTGGAATCAGGCGAACATCCTGGAGCTTCTGTGCAGCAACACCTTCACAGTTTGGTCGTGTAAGAATCCAAGCTGAAAAACAAGGAAAGGCTCTTCCTTCTGTGTAAATCCCAGAGAGAGTGGCCTTTTCCAGTGGCTGCCTTGCCAGCTCTGTTATCCACCACGCATGATGTGTGTGGGCAGAAATCCGATATTTTCATATATAAAATAACCCTTGCGTCACAATCCAGCTTGGAATTCAGAAACAGGAACAAATTTAGGCTCCAGCTCTGCCAAGCCTCGTGCACGTGCTGAACTCCTGCTCTGAGGAGAAAGTGGAAGTGTTTGCAGGAGCTGGCCCGAGCAGGAAAAGGGAGGAGAACCATCTGGATCAACTAATCAATGCCATCAGGAGAGCAGAAGGATGCAGAGGGAGCAAAGTGAAAGCTGCTCCACGTTCCCATTAGCTCAGACTTGTCTCTAACGAGTCTGGAGAGCTTGGGGTGACATCAGTGCCAGGGCTGGTCTCTGTTCTTGTGGCATTCCCTGATCTCTGCGTGACAGCAAAATCATGGAATGGTTTGGGTTAGAAGAGGCAGTAAAGATCAGCCAATTCCATGGGAAGGGGCACCTCCCACTGTCCCAGGAGCTCCCAATGTCCAGCCTGGCCTTGGGCACTGCCAGGGATCCAGGGGCAGCCCCAGCTGCTCTGGCAATTCCATCCCAGCCCCTGCCCACCCTGCCAGGGAACAATCCCTGCCCAAGATGCCAAGATCCAGCCCTGCCCTCTGCCCCTGGCAGCCATTCCCTGGCTCCTGGCCCTGCAGCCCTTGGCAATTGTCTCTCTCCAGCTTTCCTGTAGCATGGCTCACCTCTTCCCAAAACAATCCCTTGGATGTTGTGAAAAGAAAGGGAAAAATGGAGAAGCACAAGGATTTTATGGCCTGGGCAGGACAACAGCACAGGCTGAGGACTCTGTGTTTCTTTATTTGGAGTGTTCCATGGGATGGGGAGGAATGGGATGTGGAAGAGCAAACCAAAGAGCAGCTTTCCTTTAGTGTGCCTGTTTTTTAGGAAAGTTTTTCCTCCTGTTGCCAATTCCTGGCCTTTCAGGTACTCTTTATGTAAGGCATAAATGAAAACATAAATGAAAACACCTGAGTTTATGTGGCTGCTGAAGGAATTTACCTCATTTGCATACCCTGAGAAAAATCACAGAAGGTTTTATATCCAAAATCCTCATTCCAGGGGAGGTCAGGCTGCAGATTTCTCTCAGCTATCACAGATATCACAGACAGGCCATGAGTTAGGGACAAGCACAGCACAAAGGAGCAAATTGTTACCTCCAGCACTACTGGAGATATTTTATTTCTGTCCCAACCACGAGAAGACCTCATGTACATTTGCCTTGCAGGTTCTTTGGGTTTGATTCCCTTGTTAAGGAAAATTAAGCAGTATTTTCCCTTTTTATATTATTATGTGTTTTCTGTGAGGTGCATCTGGATTTAAGCTTGCCACAGGGAAATTCTCCTGGGAATATTCCTCCAGGATCAGGGAGACCACCACACGGTTTTGGGTCACAGCAGGACCATGAGGCACCTCAAGACATCTCAAAAGACATCTCCAACCAAGCTGGAAATGGAGCTTGGGCCTCCTGTGTCCTTAATCCCAGCAGCACCTTCCTCATCCCTGTATTTGCCTGGTCTGGGAATCTCCCACTCCCTCACGATGAGCACAACCCTGAGATTATCCCTGTCCAATTCCTGTCAGGACACACACACACTGTCCCCATCCCGAGCAGTGATCCAGCTCCCTCTGGTGTGTTTGCAGAGAGGATCCCGAGGTCAGGCACGAGGCTTTGCAGCTGATCCCGGGGAGAGCAGCACCTCAAAGGAAAATGTCATTTACACCAGCAGTCCTGGGAAATGGAACCCCCCATTTAATGGAGGTCAAAACACTCTGGGGCTCAGCAGCAGCTATTTTTAGACGTCATTAAGGTGTTATTTTTAAACATTAGCCATTAAAAGCTTTCTAATTTAAGCAGCCGGCGTTAATTAGCCCTGCTTGCTCGGCGTCATGTTTTCCATGAGCCTCCCTCAGCAGTTCCAGCTGCCCCTGGTGCTCGGTAACACTTTCACTGCTGGGCACCAGCCTTCCCCTCCTGGCTGCCAAGTGGAGAAAGCAGCAGGAGCTCAACACCTTTATCTCCAGGAGCATCAGCAGCCTGCTGGAAACATCTCCCTTTACAGCTCAGCTGAGGAGCATCCAGTGGGATCAGGTGAGTGGTGGCTTGGATGTTCCTTGTGGGCTGAGCCAGTCAGATATGAAATCAGAAATCAGCCTTTTTTCTCCGGTGTGGGATGTGTTTGTTGATATTTCTTTACAAAGTGAGCACGTTTTGTTTTCTCGCTTGGGACTCAGCCTTTTCTAGCAGGGAACAAGGGACAGGATGAGAAGGAAAGGCCTCAGGCTGTGCCAGGGGAGGCTCAGGTTGGATATTAGGAAAAGTTTCTTCAGGGAAAGGCCTTGGCAGGGGCTGCCCAGGGAGCTTTGCAGTGCCCATCCCTGGAGGTGCCCAAGGAAGGGCTGGACGTGGCACTCAGGGCTCTGGGCTGGGGACAAGGTGGGGACTGGGCACAGCTGGGACTCCATAATCCTGTTTTTTTTTCCCAACCCTCATGATTCTGGGATTCTGTCAACCAGACTCAGCCATTGTGGGGAAATGAAATGGCAGCTGGGATGAAAACCAATAAAAAAAAGAGAGACACCATGTCCATGCTCAGCCTTCATGACCTCCAAGGCCCATCTAAGCACCCAGTGACTGTGAAATGATGTGACAATTTATGAAACTTCTGAATTCCCTCACCCTGCCAGCTCTTGCCAGCTTTATTTTTATGAGCACAAGGGCTGGAAAGACAATTTTTCCATCCAAACTTCAGTTTTGCCTGATGCCTGTGCTGAACAAGAGCAGCCACGTCTGGGATAAATCCTTGGGCTGAATCCATGGGCTCTGTCCCAGCTGCCTCAGCCTTGGGAGCCACGGCTCCAGAGTAAACTCCAAACAAACAGCAGAATCTGATGTCACTAATCTGGGTATTTACCCAGGATTAAATAACAGATGCATGTTTTACTGCTGTCTCTTTCATTGTTTCTCATTTTACTCCTTCCCTGCCCGTATCACTCTTACCCCTTCGCTCCTGCTCTCTCTCCAGACCTCTGAGCTGTTCCTCTCATGCAGACCCGGCTGCTGTGCCCCTTCCCTGGGCTGCAGGGGGTTCTGCCAAGGATTTCTGACCCAGTAATTTTGGTGTTTCTCTGTGCACCCTTCCCGACTTCAGTTTTACCTTCAGCACCCTCTAATTCTGCACCAATTCCCTCAGAAATGCCAGAAATCCCTTTCAGCCTCCTCACTGGGAATGCAAAATGATGTCATGTCCTTCTTACCATCTGCTGGACCTCAGCTAAGCCAAGCCCTTAAGTATGGACTCATTTTACTCTTAAAATTAATTTTTTAAATTAATCTCTCACAGCTTGATTAATTATTAATGTTTAAGGATCAGGGCTTTGGGGCGTGCTCAGGTTCAGCAGACAAGTGAGAGAGGTTCCACACCCTGGCATTGTAAATTCTTCTGTTTCAACAGAGCCAGGCCCTCTCACTGCTCACTCCTGCTCAAATCTTTTCAGGGGAAAAAAGAAATAAAATTGTCTGGTAAGAAGAGCTCCCTGCTTGGATGTGGGTGAGGGTGGGCAGATCTGAGGGGAAGCAAGCCTGGCTCGCAGCAAAATTCTTCTCTTCATTCCCACCCCTCTTCACTTTTTGAAAGAGGAGATTAGGAAATCAATAAAAGTTTGAAAGGCACATTGTAACCAAGCCTGATCCTCCACCTCCTCCCACCCCCTCTCTGCCACGGATTGGGGCAGTGCAGCTGCTGCTCTCTCTGCCAGATGTGCAGCAGGAATATCCTCAACCCCTCCTCACACCCCTGAAGTGTTGGAGTCTGAGGCACAGAGTGTGTGCCCTTGTCTCTGAGATCCAGCAAAACACTGGATTTCATCTAACATGAAATTTATGAGCATGTTTTCATGGTGTTACATGAAAACAACTGGTAAAGTTAGATAGAAAAGCTAAAAGTCTAAGTGTGTAAATTAGAAAATTTTCTTAAGTCACTGGGTGAAAAAGTTTAGAGTTTAAGCTAGTTTAAAGAGCAGAAGACAAAGTAGAGGATTTAAAGTGCTGTCTCTTTTCCTTCTTTCTTCTTCATTTTCTTCTTCTAGAAGTTTTTGGGTAATAGTGAGTGATTGGATTAAAAAATGCAACAGTGCAGCACACAAGTGTTAGATCATTGAGTGATTAAGAAAAATAATATACATGTCTATTGTTAATTAGATAAGACTAAAGATAAAAAAGCTACACAGTTCAAGGCCATTTTGTGCCTGCAAAGCCAAAGTGAGCCAAAAAGGCAAGATGAATTAAACTTGAACAAAAAGTCTGGAAAAGTCTGCCAAGTTTAGTGATAACATCCTAATAAACCCTAATAAACACAAGAAACAAAATCCTAATGAGCTTTAGAGTTTTCTTCCTGACCCAGAGAACTGAGATAAACAGAACTCCCTGTGAAATAGTATTCCAAAAGAGTTTAGCCCAGAAGAGACTGAAAAATCCAGAAAGTGAGAAGTGCAGCAGAATCAACAAATCAGGATGAAAAAGTTACATCCAGCACCTTCCCTGGGTGGCTCCAAGGATTTAAAACTTGCACCACCTCATTATTTCCCCAAATTTCCTCATGGGTGCCAGGGAAGGTTTTTGGGGTTGTCTTGGCTTCATTTCATTGCTCCTGCTTGGGCCCAGTCACACATCACCATCTCTGCTGGATTTAAAATCCTCTCTCTTAGAAATACTCCTCAAAAGACATCAAATGTTTTGTCTCCATGGATGGAATTATGCAGCTTTTTGTGGTGTGGTGTTTGGGGTTTTTCCTAGAGGAGGAAACTGGAAGTTTCATCTTCACCCTGGCCCTTTATAAAAGTCAGGAGACCTGAAAAAACTGTAAAGGACAACAAATAAAAGAGGATCAGGTCCACATTTTGGCTCCATTTAATTTTACTCCCCAAATTTTAGGGTTTTGTCCCCTCAGTCCCATAGAGAAGCTGAGGAAGGTTCATTTAGGGAGAGTTTTAATGCACATACAGCATTAATTTCCAGCCCTCTCAAGGGCTGCCACCTGATTTTTGGGGTGCCTGGGTGGGTCATTTGTCACATCTCTAACTCTGTCACTCAGTGTCCTCCCATAAAATCTGTGGTGTGGGGAAAGAAAAAAGGGGGTGAAAGAGCAAAATTACCTGACTGTGGTTATAAAATGATTGATGTGGTCAGAGGAAGGGATATTCACATTTAGCTCTTTGGCTGGCATGTGAACAAAAGCTCCTGCAGCTCACAGGAGCTGATATTTTTGCTGGAGGAAGGCAAGGTTATTAGTTTTGAATGATAATAAACATTCACCATGGGATAACATAGAGGAGGATATTATAACTTATTAGATCTATATTTATAAAGTATATTCTGCAGGCAGTAGGGACTATTTATTATAGTCTTAAAATACACACCAAGAACCTTCATTTCTTTTCAGAAAGTGACTGGAATTGGTTTACTGAATCCTGGAGGTGTTTGTTTGCCTGTGGGACTCTGCTGGAGGAGTCAACACCCCCAAAAAATGGCTCTTTTCTTGTCCTTGTCTGTGGTTTTGGAAGAGTTATCAGCACCTGTCTGGATAATCTTAATTTGGATCTGTCTGCAAGCTCACAAACACAATGAATTCTTGTGTATGAACATGATAAATCAACATTTATTTCCTTTAGAGCCCATCCCTCATTTGGTCTGGAGTAATGGGCGGTAATCAGGGAAAGGAATCATTCCCAAAGCTCCTGGAGAGGGAGGGGCAGATGCCAAATTCCATTTCCAGGGGGTACCAAACACCACAAAAAATTCAGTGGCTGATGAGACAAGGTGCTGAAATGCTGAGTGCCATTAAAATCAGGTGATTCATTCCACTGGCCAAACACTGGGTGACATTTTTTGATGATTTTGACTTTTATTCCCTCCATGAAAATAACTCCAGCTGAGGGCAAACTCATGGGTGTTAAATCACCGATGTTTTACAGTGAGAAAACAAAGCTCTAAACTTCACCTCGCATTTTTTAATAAGACCATTGCTGTAAACCTCATGTAGCATTTCTTTCTGAGTTGGTACACAGGGAAAAGACAAGATCTCAATATTTCCACGTGGGATTGGAGTGAAAATAAATCTTAGCCAAAAAAAAAAGTGGATGTGAGAAGCGAATTATAATTTTTCGTGGGGCCTTTTCGTTTTCCTTCCCAAATAAGAGCAGCCAAACCGACATCAGAGAAAGTTTCCCTGCTGGAAAGGAGCAAATCCATTTGTGGAACATGATCTGTGGAGCCAGGCTTTTATCAGCCCCCCAGATTAGAGGGGAAGGGGGGCACCAACATCTGCACAAAGGCTTGGGGCTGCAATGACGCAGAACTCACGGGGGGCTCGGTGCCCTGGAGGATTCCTGTCTGCGAGCCAGAGCTGGCAAATTACAGAGAGCCTCGGGGATAAATCAGGGTATTTGTTACCCTGGATGCCAGGGGATGATGGAGCTGCTGCAGCCCCGGGGTCAGGAGCTCTCGGCTCGCATAAATCATCCACACACCTCAGTGCAGGGAAAGGAGGTTCACCAATTTACACCAGCATGGATTTGGCTGCTGGGAGCTTGGGAGGCAGAGTCTGGAGCTCTGTGTCCCCATTCCATGTGTGCAGTTTGCTGGCTACCAGTTGTAGCTGAGTTATTATAATTTATAGCCAGAGACCTCTGGGCTTGCCCAGTTCCACCAGCGTTTCCCTCCAATTTATTCCGGGTGATTTTCCCCACTCCCTTTTTAACTGACTCAAGCCTTGGAGTTTTTACATTTCCTGTGGCAGATTTCTCCACAGTCTGCTACACTCCACAGAAATACATCCTGAGAGCCAAACCAAACCCTCCTGCTCCTTCTCCCAGCTGGATTTCCTTGCATCAACCCAAACAAATGACCTCGTTCATGTGCAAGCTCTGCCAATATCTATTGAGAGCAATCGTGCCTTGTTTATTTTCTGTGTCTCACCTGGGCTCATTCCTCCTCTCAGTGTTATTTCTGTTATTTAATAGTGCTTAAAATGGTTTCCAGCCCGATTTAACTTCACCTTTGTTGCGAGGTTTTGTGAGTTTTGGACTTTAAGGTGCTTTTGCCCCTTCAGCCATGGCACAGCCTGGTCTCAGAAGGGGATTGTGGTCCCCAAACCAACTCATTGCAAAACCTGGGTCACTGCTATCCCGTGGTGCAGGTGCTTCCAGAAAGCTTCTTCCCAACTTTTCAACCTTTGTTAAAGACCAAAAGGAAATTTGATGTGTTGCCAGTGATGTAACCTGCTGGGGGTCTGCATCCTCAGCCATCCTCTCACTCCCAGGATTGCTGGTGGCTTTCCAGAGGCAGCACAGCCCCTCTCCTGACCCTCCTTCCCCAGGCTCAGCCCCGGGGCTGTTGTTGTCCCACATGGAGGGGCTGGATCTCTCCCCTGGAAAGATCTAAGGGAGGAAAAATGCACCAGCACAAGCCCTGAAACAGGATCTGGGCTGCCATGCTGCACACGAGGAGGGGGAAGGGGAAGGGCAAGGCCATGTGCTGGATCCAGGCTAAGCTGCCCGGAGTCAGCAGGATGTCTCCCCACAATTTCTATGCTCATGGACTCAGGGAACCCTTCCCCTCTCACTGCTGCCCCTGTCTCAGCCCCATAAACTTTCATCCCACAGCTGCCTGGGCATCCTCAGCCCTCTCACATCTTTCTTTTTATTTCTTTGCCTTTTTTGGTTCCCATGTTTCTCCCAGGCTGAATTGAAGGCAATGTCTGAGCAGCTCATCCTAAACACAAAATCCCAGGGGCTGGAAAAGCCCTCCCAGCCCAGGGAGTCCCAGCTGTGCCCGATGCCCACCTTGTCCCCAGCCCAGAGCCCTGAGTGCCACGTCCAGGTGACACCTCCAGGGATGGGCACTGCAAAGCTCCCTGGGCAGCCCCTGCCAAGGCCTGAGCTCCCTTTCCATGGGCAAATTCCCCCTGAATTTATACACGGCTGTGTGTGCTGCACAAACTGCTGCTCTCCTGGATAGATGGGACTGGTGGCACCTGTGGCACCCAGGTTTGGCAAACCCCAGGAGCTCAGCTGGCATCGCTGCTTCAAATGCATTTCTGGAAGGGTTGGGCAGCCCCAGACTGGCCAAACATCGCCCTTGTCCTCAGACACCTCAGGGAAGAGGTTTGAACTCGCTGCTGTTTGTGTGAGCAGAGAGCAGCTCCCCCAGAGCCCCTCTGATGGGATCAAACATGAGCCAAAGATCTTCCTCTCCCTGATGTGTTCACCTTAACTTTGCACTGGTGGCACTCATGGATCCCTGGAGCTGTCCAAGGCCAGGCTGGACAGGGCTTGGAGCAAGCTGGTCTAATGAGTGACATCCCTGCCCATGGCAGAGGGTTGAACCTTGAAGGTCCCTTCCAACCCAAACCATTCTGGGATTTTACACAAAGTTTTAGGTCCCTCCACTTGCACAGTTTCATTCCCAGGCTGACAGAATTCCAGGACTAAACCAGCCCACAGCAGAGCTCAGGATGCTCATGCCTTCCTGCACCAGCCCTGGGGCACTAAACCTCTCATAAAAATCCCTGGAAGCACCAAAATGTCATTTTTCCTTGGAGCTGAGCAGTTGTTGGACTCCTCACTGCCACACTTTAACCTGTATTTGCTCCCTTAGCTGTGCCTTTGGCCGTGTGAGAAGTTCTCCCCACATTTTTGGTGTTTTCGTTTGTTTTTCAGGATGACATCAGCAGAGCCAGCGCTGTCGGCCACAAACTCATTCATCTTCCCTGCGGCTCTCAGAGAGTGCCGTAATTATTTAGCTTCTTAAACCCTTCACACTCTTACAGCTCTCATAAAGTAGTTATTCAGCTCTTGATATTTTCTCCCCCAGCTGTGATGATTTAATCTAGCCTGGGGTTTGAAAGGCTCGGCCAGGAAAATCCCAGAGCGCAACACAGCTCATTTATAAGGCTCAGCATTTCTGCAGTACCCAGCCCGAGCTGGGCTCTCCATCTGCCTTATCTAAACACTGCCATCACACTGCATTTAGGCTTTCATGGTAACTTAAACCACCACACAGAGCTCAGGGAAACTCCCACATCTGGCCTGGAAATATCATCCTGTATTTTAAACATTTGGTGGCACAGCTCGGTATTAATTCAGGTAGAGCACATTTGTTTGGGGAGGTTTGGTTCTCCTGCCAGCAAGGGGGAAACACTGTGGTCTCTTCACCACAGAAGTTCTCCCAAAAAAAATTAAAACAAAAGATTAGTTCAGTTCCCTAACTATATAAATCACAGCTTTTTATAAGCATCACAAAGTTATTCTGAGGTGGTTATAACACAGGTGAAATTCCCTTTCTTTCCCAGTGATGACCAAAACCCCAAAATAACTCAGCCATGCAGCAGTGCCATTTCACTGCAGAGCCAAGCCCTCTGAATTCCACAGCCAGGAAATCCTCATGATTAAGATGCCTCTTTGAGACATTAAATAACCAATATAGTTTATGCTGCGTATTAATGGTCAACAAGAAGAATTTTAAAGTTTAAATTTCACACAGAAATTGCGAGTACAAACTCCTCTCACTACATATATTTGCTGTTGCTGAGCTAACATTGAAAGACACGTACTAACTTTTTAAATTTCCTGACTTTTATGATTGCTCAATTTTGCAACCTGAACATTATTTTGAAAGTAGGATTGTGTAAAATTTTCCTCAAGGGACTCAGAGAGCTCTGTGCTTTTGGAACGTGGCCTTGCTGTAGCTAATTTCCCTCGTTTTGTTGGAGGGTTGTTTTTTTGGGGTTTTTTTTTCCCCAGCCTTGCAGACAGGAGCAAAATTGCAGGACCTCAAAAATAATCAAGCGTTTTTCTGGTACCCTGGTGCCTTAATTTTGTGCATTTGCTGGGTTTTCATTCTGCAGTGCAGGTGTACATCTGCTATGGATCACAGCCCTGCCCAGGAAAGCACTTGACATCTCCAGAACCACTCCAGGGCCTGAGCTGAAGCTCTTGCTTAAGGGCCATCCTGGATGGGGGAATATCTTCAGAGATATTTAAAACTGAAAAGGAAATTGAATTTAATTTTCCTATTGATGCACGTGGGGTTTAAACAGATGACAAATTACAGGTAATGGCTGCTGGGTGCCTGCTCCTGAGCAGGAGTGGGAAATTAATCCTTTCTGTCTGTATGGAATTATAAAGCAACACCTTAAGGAGGAGAAACTGTGTTTATCTGAAAGAATCACAGGTTGTGCTCAGCTTGTTTGGCACGGCGAGGTAAGAACTGGGTTCTGTGCCCACCACTGGGGGTGGGCAGAGAGTGGGAGCTCTTCCATTAAATGGAATTTTTAGGTGCAAATTCTCCCCTTGTGAGGGGCCTGAGCAGAGCCACACAATATTGAAACCCCCTCAAGGAGGATTATTCAGTGTCTGGAGGTTAATGCTGGCTCTCCACAATGAGGGGGCTTTTGGAAATGTGAATTTTGACGGCAGAGGAAGGACGACATCCCTCAGCCCAACACGGAGCGGTGCCAGGCACCTGCATCTCACCCAGCCCTCTTCCTCTGAGAAGCAAGAATCCCATAAATCCCATAAATCCCACTCTACACCTGTCTGGGCTGATCTGGTTTTATTACTAACCTTAAATAACACTCAGAGCAGACGTGTTCACCACAGGAACTCAGCCCTACCTGCAGGACCGAGGGCTGCAGTGGAAAACCAATATCTCCTTAAACAACAAGCAAATCACTGGTGCTACAAAAACCACAAAACCTGGTGGAAGCAGAGGTCTTCCAGAGGGCTCAGTGTCAGACAGCAGAAAATGATTCACTCTGCAGGCAGCCAAAAATCTGTACAATGATGGGGGGGTTAAATTTGGGAAGCACCGGGAGATGCAGGTTCTTTTCCTTTGAATACCCCTCAATGCCTTCCCTTTATTCCTTTATTTTCAGAGGAAAACACCAAACAACATCCCCTTTTTGTCCACAAAATGAAGGTATTGTTTCCAATGCTTTTTTCCCAGCATGGAGCAAATTCTCCTACGGCACAGAAAAAATTTGCAGTGTCGGCTTTTCCAGGGACTCAAGGATTCAACCATCACAGCCTTATTAATCTTATTATTCCTGATCTCTCACTCCCATTTCCATGGCGTCAATACACTTTTCAGAGGCAGTCACATCTTCCAAGGAGTTTATCAGTGCCTATCCAGAGCTGGAAAAAGGCATTTGTTGTTCTGACTGAGCCTAACATGGGAATTATCCCTCCAATGCTTCCTTGGAGCGGCGATTCCCGGTGATGAAAGCTCCAGACCTGCTGGCTCCAAGGAGTTACTTTTTACTGTGTCAACTTTTCACATGTCATAAAAAGCAAGAAATTGAAGTTATCTGTGTAGCCCCAGGTCTCAGGGAGCAAAAGACTTCTAAAAGTAAGTGATGTGATTAGGAGAAATAAGGAAATGAAATCATTTAACGGGAATGCGCCGCACGGAGAAGGAATCAATAAATAGTTCCCAGGAGTTATCAAGGGCCATTTAGTGCTTTTTTGGATCTAAACTCTCTAATCCCTGCTCTTTCTGGTTTATTTGTCCTCCATTCTACCTCGTATCACCGGGCTGTGATGCATCCTGAAGATCCCAGCAGCTGCTCAGCCGTGGGATGGAGGTGCTGCGGAAAGGTCGTATTTTCCTTGAATTCCATCTCAGATTCTCCCTGAGCACCCTCTGTCTCTTCACAAGTGCTTTAAAGCCTCATTAAGGATATGGATAGAAGCCTGTTTCCACACACCCCGAGTTCCTCTTCCTGTGGATTTATGGAATAACCATCCTGCGGGATTGCCCGGTAGCAGCAGGTCCATCTGGATGCTGAGAGACAAAGCAGTGCCTGGCTGCTCAATCGCTTAGAAAAACAATTCTTGCCAAAGAGAAAGGAGGTAATAAAAGCCTACAGGCCTCCTGTGACATCTCTGTGACCTTGCTGTGACTTCAGAGTCTGTCCCTGGACAGAGTTGCCTACCTGGGGTTCTTCTAATGACACAAAAGAGATGAATTAACAAGGATTGCAAGGCCTGGATTCGGCAGGCGCTGATGTTACCCCTCACTTGGGCAGGCCCTGGGCCAGGATTTTAATTCTGGCTGGTGTCACATTATTCTCTTGTCCCTGTTGACAACAATAAACGTCACTTTTATCAAAAAAACCTCAGAGAGGAACAAATTGCAGACAGAATTTGCAGCAGATCCTTTTATTGCAAAGCTACTTTAAGCAACGCCAAAGATTTTTGTTTAGTGGTGTTTGCCTGAGCTGAGGAAGGTGTGCCAGCAATGAGTGGGGCAGGTTCATTTATGTCTCTGAACCCCTGTCACACATCTTGATTTTTGAGCCTTATTACACCCTGAATTCAGTCAGGAGGATGGCTCTGTCCACTGATATTTATCACTGCTGTGAAAACCTAAAAATGCTTCCCTGAGGGAAGAGGTCCTGCTTGTTCTGCTGGGAGCTGAGCCAAGGTGTGCGAAGCTGAGGAAGGCTTCAGGCTTTCCCCTGAAGATTAAAAGGTGTTATCTGTGGAATGGAAAAAGTTTTATCTGATAACACAAACAATTCACTTTTAATCAGCCTGAATTCTGAAGTCAGGATAGCCCTACACCCAGTAATGCTGTGTGCCATGGGATCACACCAAAGCCTGAGCCTGAAAACATCTAATCTGGGAGATCTGTGCTGTGGTTTAGACTGAGTTTACAGCTGAAGTTGTATCTCCATACACAAAAGTCTTTCTGTGTGAGTTTTTCTCATTCTCTGCCTCAAAAAATCTGTTTCACCTACAAATGTAAAAATTATGTTGGGTTAGATCAACACAATATCCAGCACTGCCAATAGCTGAGGTTTAGGAAATAAATAAGAATAGGAAGAGGATGGAGCATTGCTTTTCCAGAATATTGTCCCTACAAGCTGATCATCACAGATTTCTTGGCCCTAAAGTGTTACTTTAATGATTCACCTTAATGAGTTTTTCTTTCATTGTTCTGTCCAGTTATTTTTTGAACCCATGAAGGTGTTGGATGTCGATTGTCCCGTGACAAAAGGAACAAAACTCTTTGTTTTCTTACTATTTTGAACCTTTTGCATCCCAGTTTCATTCTAGAATTGTAGAACAGTTTGGGAACTTAAAGATCATCTCCTTCCCACCCTCTGCCATGGGCAGGGACATCCCCCACTAATCCAGGTTGTCACTCCCAATTTAACACCTCTGTTAAATTTTGGAGCACAAGAACCACTGGGATGACAATCCAGACCCACTGATTGTCCCCCATCAAATTTATTTGATATCAAGAAATATAAACCAGTTTGGCTTTTCATATTGAAGCTCCATTTCCACCTCTTTCCCCCCCCTTTTTTTTTCCTCCACCGTTTTCAACCTGCAGTTCTCAGCATAATAAAAGGTAACAAGCTCGAGTTCTTGGCAGATGGAGGGAAGTTATTTAATGCCTGTGGAGAATCTGTCCCCACATGTTTAATAAATGCTTTCTTTCAATAAATGTATACTCAGCTTTAAGGAACATGGAAAACTGCAGGGTTTTTTTGCATCAAGTGCCAAGATAATAATAATCTGGCAAGTGACTGCTTACTCCAAGTAGTAAAAGGCCAGAGAAGCCAAGACTCGCTGTTACCACTATTTTAATCATTATTTGCTGGTGACCACCAGTCTTCACTGAAAATTTCAGGTGCCTCTGGTATTTTTCAATTTTTTGCTGAGTGCCAGGTGAGTCAGGGCCCAGCTCTGCTGCTCTTTCTCACAGAGTTTTATCTGATTGAAAATTAGCCTCCAAAGACTCGAGCTGAAGCAGAAAAACCTGTGCTGAGGAACAGCAGCAGAATCTGATCCCGTGTTTCTGGTCTCTAAATGGTTTTTGAGTAGCTGGCACCAAAGCTTTACATTCATCTTTAAATACTGGAGGTCTGGGGTTATTACAAAACCTTGGAGGTTTGCTGGGTTTTTTTGTTTGGTTTTTTTTTTAAAAATAAAAGTATGTTATTTCTATTAGATTCTGTTTGTAAAAATTACATATTGTTAGGCTGAATGGTGCAACCCCCAAAATGAAAAGTAAATGACAAATTCAGACTTCTGGAATTGTGTAAGTTCCACTGAGAAAATAATCCTGAAACCTCACCAGCCACATCTGTGAATATCACTGCTCAATTATTACCCTTTTACTAGACTGCAGGTTATTTTACCTTACACCCAATGGTCCAGGGGAAAAAAAAAAAAAAAAAAAAAAAGCAGCCCTTATTGACAATCATGGGGAAAAAGTTAAATCAATAAAATGAAAAATTATCTGACAATCATTGCAGTTGCAAGGCTTGCTCCTGGGCACACCATGAAAGCAGCCTGAGCTTCAAACCTCTGTTATTGCACTGCTCCAGTTCAGCTGTACAGCAACCCACTTGGGGACTGGGGGTGCCAGATGCTGAAATCACCTTTTTTTTGGAGGAAAAAGTAGACTGGAGAAAAAAAAACAGACTGAAAAACCCAATAGACTAAGAGTACTCTAAAAGCAAAGTCTGAGCAAAGATGGTGCTCGAGTGGATTTGTGTTACCGTGGAGCTCAGCCCAAAGAGAATCACCCACAGGAGGTCTTGCACTTTCTGCTGGCAAGGAGAAATGGGGGTACAGAGATGAAAAAAATCATGGAATATTCTGATCTGGGAGGGATCCCACCCAGTCCCAGCCCTGGCCTGCCCAGACCCCCCAACAAGCCCAGCCTGGGCATCCCTGGATGCTCCTGGAGCTGTGGCAGCCTCGGGGCCATGCCCATTCCCTGGGGAGCCTGGGCAGTGCCAGCAGCCTCTGGGGAAAGAAGAGCCTTGCCCTAAAAGCCAACCTAAATCCCTGCTGGGCCAGCTCCAGCCCCTCCCTGCTGCTGTCCCTGTGGCAGGAGCAGAGATTGGAGCTGGTTCTCAGGAGGAGCTGCAGCTCCTGAGGAGTTTCCCCTCAGTCTCCTCCAGCTGGACATTCCAAGGTCCCTCATCCACTCCCCTTCCCCATCCTCACATCCCTCCTTTGGATGCTCCCTAATAATTTCATATCTTTCTTCTATTTGGTCACACACAAGACTGGGAGGAGCCCTTGGAGCAGATTCCCACATTTCCCATTTCCTGAGGAGGAAACTTCTCCAGACAGAGCTGAGATCCCTTCTGAGGACACAAATTTAAGCCCAAATCTTCCTGGCCACACCCCAGCAGCAATTCCTCAAGACAGGCTCCACAATGACACATTATGACACATATGGTCTCAAATATCAGCCCAGTGAGGAAATACGAGGTTTTGTGCTGTGGCAGTGGCTTCCCGTGGATGCGTCTTCCTCTGTCTGGGAAGCTTCCCAAAAGAGAATTACAGTAATTCAAAAATGAGGCCAAGAGAGCAAGCACTGCTCTTGAAGGATAATTGCAAAGTCAACAAGGGTGCACACAACATTTGCAAATTTTACAGACATTTAAAAAAAGGAAAATGAAACCACTCTTGTGACCCACAAGTCTTTCCAGCAAGAGCTCAGAATTAAAAAGAGCCAGAATAATCTTATTAAAACACTTCTAACTCTTCTTAAAACTTAAAACACTGCATTCTCTTCTGGTAGGCACGACACAAACATGTATTAACCACCTACATGTCTCTGCTTTACCTGGCTTTTCAAGACTACTGAGCCCAGAAAAGGTTTCATTTCAATCTCCAGCACAGATCAGCTGTAGGATATCAATGTGCTGATCAGATGTTCCATATTCAGCACAGCCTGAGAGAAAGGCCTGACAAAGTTCTCTGAAATGTCAGATTTCAGACCTGGCAGTTCTGCCTTGCAGTGACACTCAGATGAGCGGTGACTGCTCCCATAGATGTCAAAAGCTCTGTGAGGCTCATTGTGGAGAAAGCAGCGAGCACAATCTGTGATAAACAACCTGAAAAGCTGCTGAAATGGGCTGCATTGTCAAGGATCTGGACAGGCTGGATCTGTGGGCTGAGGTCACAACAACCCCCTGGAGCTGCAGGCTGGGCAGAGGGGCTGGAAAAGCTGGAAAAGCCCTGGGAGTGCCGGTGCCAGGGGCTGGACACGAGCCCAGGGGTGCCCAGGTGGGCAAGAGGCCCCTGGCCCCTGGGCTGGGTGAGGAATTGTGTGTCCAGCAGGAGCAGGGCAGGGATTGTCCCTCTGTGCTGGCTCTGAGAGGCCCCTCCAGGGCTGGCTCCAGTTGTGGCTGGTGCAGGAGAGCCCTGGAGGGGCTGGAGCGTGTCCAGGGCAGGGAACGGAGCTGGGAAGGGGCTGGAGCCCCAGGAGGGGCTGAGGGAACTGGGAAAGGGGCTCAGCCTGGAGCAAAGGAGGCTCAGGGAATGCAGCAAAAAGAGGGAGAAGCCGCCAGGTGTGTAGGAGCTGTGGTTTCATCTCTGCTGTCAGGATTTGTCCTCCTGCAGCTCAGGTGGATGCGGGCCTGAGGCTCCCACTGTTCTCTCTGCTTCAGGAAACCAAAATAACAACAGGAAAAGGTAATTTCACCTCAAACTAGCCAGGAAATTGTGCCACTCCTGTTTGGATGTGGAACTTGGTTGAGCAAATTAGGCTTTCATCACCTTCAAGTTCAGCTATGGCAAGGAATATATTCTCAAGCTGGAGTCAGCCACAAAAAGGCACTCAGAACCCATGGCCTGTTCAGATTTGTCTTCTGAGTCAGATGTGGCAAAAAAAAGCACTTCACACCAGTGCCCTGAACTCCTGGTGCAGTTAAAGGTTTGGAAATTTTAGCCTGTAAAATCTCAAAAATGTGGCTAACAGAACATTATTTCTTCCTTCTTCCTCTGTAAGGAAGAGGGATCTGTGAGGGCAGCAGTCACCATTTTCCAAAACATCAACAGAGATTATGAGGAAAAATTTGCTCCCTGTGAGGGTGGGGAGGCCCTGAGGTTGCCCAGAGAAGCTGTGGCTGTCCCTGGATCTCTGGAAGTGTCCAGAGCCAGGCTGGACAGGGTCTGGGACAACTTAGGATAGTGGAAAGTGTCCCTGTCACGGCAGGGATGGCACTGGATGATCTTTAAGGTCCCTTCTAACCCAAATCATTCTGGGATTCCATGATTTAGGAGCCTTTATCTTTGTACTTCGCAGTGGCTTCAACTTCTACCACTCTTGGATATTTGTGAATATTTTATCCATGTGAAGAATCTGGAATTTTGAAGGTCTCATGTGCAGGGAAGAGGGGTTCCCAACAGCTGGGCCCAACTCCAGAAAGGAATGTGTTTGAATGAAAAGCAAGGATTTAGGATGCCACCTCCCCAAGATGTTCTTGGCATCAGAAAGCAGGCCCAGTTCCTGAGAACAGATAAGATAACCTCCTTATCTCTCGGGGAAGGTGACAGGTTGGTGATTAGATCCTCCCTGGAGCTGCCTCACAGCCCCTCTGTAGAAAGTTCAGGAGTTTATTTGGCTTCTTTGCTTCATGGAGAGTTAAAAATCCCACAAGAAGTTCTTTGTGTGTGGAAGAATCCCAAAGGACAAGAGATAACATTTTCCAAACCAGTTAAGTACTGGAGGAGCGACATCATTTCCATAATAGCTCCTACCACAGGATTCAGCAGAAATATTCACAGAGTGCTTCTGACTGTACATTTAAACAACAATTACTCCATAAAAACTCACAGAAAATTCTATTCTTTTCCTTCAATTCAAGCTTTTCCTTTTCAGTGATCTGGGGATTTGACAAAAGAAGCTGTGGGTGCAGTGACCCACAACTCCTCGTCTTGAGAAGACGCGAGGAAAAGAAAATAAATCTCATTATAGATGGGATTGTAGAGCTCAGGGATAAGGAATAATAAAAAACCACTGAATGGGAGTGAAAAGAGAAGGTGACAGGAGATCCACAGCCCTTGCCACCAGGGAAGAGGAGACAATTCCTGGAGCAGAAAGGCAGGGAAAGGAGATGTGGGGCAGGGCAGGGGATGGAGGGCAAGATCTGGAGATGTGTGAAACACATTTGGTGTGCAGTGATGTTCTCCCTTTCCTCCGGTTCCTCTTTGTAGCTGCTCCCATGACTCACACATCTCGTTTGGCCTCTCTCTCAGGGCTCTTTCCTCGTTAAAAGGCTGAATTTTAAAACATCTTGAGGACAAATGGAGCCAAACGTGTGATGGTTGCCGTGGCTCAAAGCAAGTAGAGATAAATGTAAAGGACAGACTGAAAAATCGACAGGAGACATCTCCAGGGGCTCTGTCAGGAAAAACTTTTGATCAGACACTTCCATGAACCTGAAAATCAGGATTTTCCCATCCTGAAATCTGGCAATTTAAAAATAATTACTGCTGATCTCCTCTAGTTAAGGCTGGTGGGGTAGAAAAGATCAAACCCTTTCTATTTGTCTGTGGTACAACAGCTATTTTCTGATTTTACACTCTACCTTTCCCAACATGCTAAAAACTTCCAAGAATCTTCTAGGAAGTGGTCTGGATCTAATAAATTCTTTTGCTTTGAGAGCCAGGTCTTCTTGTCTTACTCTCAAAGAATAGTCCAAGTACCCACCCTGCAGTCCAAGAAAGTGGAGTTTTACTCTTTAATGCAAACTCTGTGACTGATTGAATTGCCTCTGCATTTCATACACTGAATGTCATGTTCCACATTTATCCTAAACCCATCTTTTACAATCAGCTCTAAAAATTCTTTTAACTCAACAAGGAACAGACAAAATTTCTTCCATCATATTTTTCATTACTGACCGTCATTGTACAAAAAGCAAAGTTTAACCAGGCACAATCTGGGTTGGTTTCCCATCACATTCACTTCCCAAGGAGGAAATTCATGGAGTCTTTCTTGCAGTTATTCCTTGAGCAGTTTGGTTTTTGAGCTGTGGGGATGACATGTGAGGGGAAAAAAGAAGGGCAGCCACACACAACTTGAATATTTTCTTGCTGCAGCTTCTTTTGCATAGACTGGAAACTTCTTTTTGTGGCTAGAAATGGTTCCAAAGAGATTGTGGACAATTCTGGTGTAGGAAATTCACCCCAAATGCCAAGGTCTGCGTGGATGGGGCCAACATTTAACACAAGACAGTGAGACAGAGGACACCAGGAGGAATTTCTTGATGGAAAGGGTTGTTAAACATTGGCAGGGGCTGCCCAGGGAGCTTTGCAGTGCCCATCCCTGGAGGTGCCCAAGGAAGGGCTGGACGTGGCACTCAGGGCTCTGGGCTGGGGACAAGGTGGGGACAGGTCACAGCTGGGACTCCCTGGGCTGGGAGGGCTCAATGGAGAGTGGAAGGATGCTGATCCAGATGGGGAATATTGAACAATAATCTGAATTTTGGGTGACATTTGTGAAATTTGGGTGACAGCAACACTTCTTTTTGGTTGCTGAATGCTGGAAATGGAGGCTTCAAGCCAGTGTTTACAAACATCTCTGAGAAAGGAATCTCTGCAGGAGAGTGAAAACTCTCAGCCTGGGGTTGAATCCATGTCCTCAAACATTCTAAGTGGATCCTTCTGTATAATAAGGGCTTTTCCAAATCATCTTCTTCCTCCTGGGAAAAGGAGGAATATGAGGAAACCCTCAGCAGCCACCACTGCTAAGCACACACTTCAGTTTGCTTACCAGCAGGAAAGGATTTAAAGCTCTGCCTCTTCTCTCACACAAATTAATTATCACCTCCTTTATCTTTAAGCAAACTTAGGAGAGACCCTAGGAGAAGGACAGAAATATTGTGCTGCAAAGGCAATATTGACATGATTATTAAAGCTGTAAAAGTCAGGCAAGATGGGATGAAGGTGAAAAATCTCCACCAGCCAGACCCATGGATTTATGGCATGGATTTACCCTTGTCTGGAAAAGGAGGGGTGAGGAATAAAATCTCTCCCTCAGGCTCATAATATGTTATATTTTGGGAGTTTGGTTTCATTTCCCCTTCCTTCTTCTGAGACAAAGAGTAAAGGAATTAAATTTATCTGTACAGGATGCAACTGGTTCAAGTCTTTGCCCTCTTGCACCTTTTATCCAGATATTGAGTTGCAGCCAGTTAAATGCTCATCATCTTTGTGATAACAATATCCACAAGCATTTCTTATCACACACATTGATTTTTTGTGTGTGTGTGTGTGCATAATTACACTAAATAAAAAATGTCCCACTTCTCCAAACTTTAGCCCAATCATGAAAACTGGATACAAAAGAGAAAACATTGAGTTTTCTGGCAGGTGTTTTTAGCCCACCCCAAAAATTCAATAGCTACATACTGCTGGAAGATTAAATGCATCGTGGGAGGCAGCAGAAATTAAGTTCAGGTGTTATTAATTTGGTTATAGACCTTTTACCCTTAAAGAATGAGGGTCAGGGTTATAAAGCAGGAGAACAGAAGGGTTTGGGTTGTTGAGGACAGGACAGTCCTCAGGTCTGCTCTGTTGGGGATTAAAATCAGAAGAGAGTGGGGTGAAGCAGGTTCAGACTTATTCCTTCTGAGTTTGGGGGAGGGAGGGTTAGAAGAGTGTAGCTCTGTGAAAAAATGGTATCATTTACTCACTTGTCCCTGTGAGGGCTCTGGTTTACACAGGAGTTTTAAAATTCCCCAATTTTCTGGCTGTGGCTGCCTTCTCTGAGCCAAACTGCTTTGTAGCTGGAGTGAGAGCTCATGTGAGGATGGCTCTGGCTCCCAGTTCTCTTTTTGCTGTTTAATGTTTGCTTCAGAACCTGAAAGAGAAAATATTTTCCCCTGCTCATCTCTGTTGGGACAATGAAATGAGCAAAAGCTGAGAATATCTGGAGTTGTAATTAACCTGTGGCATTTTCATTTCTTAGGGAGATGAGGGGGTTTGGGTAACTGGTGTGAGAGTTGGGACCTACATTCAGCACCCACCTCCCTCTGAAAGTCCTGAGTGGCTCCAGAGGGTTCCTGGGTTGGATTTCCCAGCTGCTTTCCCAACCCTCTGTCCCCCAGGATGATCCCACCCATTCCATCACTTGGTCTGTAACAGGATGAAGGTTTGACAGGGCAAGAACAGCCTCAGGCTGGGCCAGGGGAGGCTCAGGGTGGGCAGCAGCAGGAATTTGCCCATGGAAAGGGAGCTCAGGCCTTGGCAGGGGCTGCCCAGGGAGCTTTGCAGTGCCCATCCCTGGAGGTGTCACCTGGACGTGGCACTCAGGGCTCTGGGCTGGGGACAAGGTGGGGTCACATCTCGGTGATCTTGGATCTCTTTTCCAACCTCAGTGAATCTGAAATTCTAAGTACATGAATTTATGAAGAAGTGGGCTGAAAAATTGTGTTTCCTGCAGAGCATTGAGCATCCCTGTGGTGGAATTGTGCAGTAAATGCAGCTCTGCTGCTGCCTTTCCTACCCTGGAGGCATTCCAAGGACAGTTTTCTCTGCCTTGCTGCTAATTTTCATAAAATGCTCATGAACCTGATAGCTCAGAAGCTCCTGCTCTCTCAAGGCTGGTTGATGAGCTCAAAATTCACATTAAATGTGTGTTTCAAGCACAGTTGTAACTGCTCTGCTCTAATCTGTGGGAGAAGTCACATCCAGGTCACAAGTTTATCCCAAACAATGACCTGACAGGGAATGTTTGTGAGAGACAAACACAGCCTTATTGATGACATTTGCTATTTCAATCATATAATTATGGATATGACTCAGGAACTGAGATGCCTTTGTGTCCTGATTTTCTGTAAGTACTGAGGACTTGTGAAGGAAGTTTGGTTATTGCTTTAAAAAAAATCCCAACAAAAAAAAGAAATATAGCCTGAGTAGAGAAGAAAGGCAGGGGGATCTCTCAGAGGTTTAATTTTGTATTGTGTTTGCCTCTATTATAAAATTGTTAACATATTCTCTCCCTCTCCTGGAAGAGTAATGGCAATATTAAAGCCAGTTTTACAATTTTCATCCTGTGTCTAAATCCTCCCTCATCCTGCTGCCTTCTTCCAGGCCTGAGCTTTGCTCCAGTATTCATTACCCCTCTCCAACAAATAAAACACCCCACACCTGCGAGTGGAATTTCATCTGGGCAGGAAAAATGGAAACTTTGTCCTGCTGGAGAAGGGTTTGTGCAGCCCCTGCCACTCTGAGGGGCATTGCTGCAGCAAGGAGCGAGCTGAGCACCACCAGGATGTTAAATTGAACGCTCTGCACTGGCAGAGAGCTTGGAAAATAATGCCAGGGGGCTCAGGTTACTGCATCAGCACTTGAAATGTAGGCCACTGGATCTTAACAAGGTGGATGTTCCCTATTCCCCTTCCCTGGCTTCTGAAAGAGCTGGGAAAAGGTGAGCAGCTTTTGTGAGTTAATATCCTCAGTTCTTGAGCTCCCCTGCTAATTACAGCTCCCTCCATCCCTGTATTGTAAAGTTTGACCCAAACACTTGAACCAGAATGGGAAAAGCACCACAAGAGCAGCTCAGACCAAACCTGCAGGAGCAGCAGACCCAGCACCTGCACTCTGAGAATTAATAAGTTCTTGGGCTTTATTACAGGCTGGCTCTGTTTGGGTTAGTGCTTGGCAGAGCTGAGTTCAATTTGTACTCAGGAGTGTGTGAACCAGTTCTCTGGATCCTTTCAAACAGTTTCTGCTCCTTCAGAACTGTCTGCACTTGTCCAAAAGCTATGAAGGCTCCAAGAAATTTTGGCAACCTGTGATGTGAACAGAACACAAGAAAATGCTCTCCAAAACCTGAAGTTTGTACAGAAATAAGGTGGCAATTACTGTAAAATGAAACTTTGCCCATCTGGGCGTCTTTGGCCTGACTTTTATTTAGATGTAGAGGATGATGTGCTATTATTATTAATAATAATATTATTATTTAAAATTCTGAGCCTTTCACAGCTGGACCTAAAATTCAGTGCAAACTTCTGATGTTGACTTGTGCAGCCATGGCAGGGAAGCTGTTTAGAAGCAATCAGTGAGGTACCAAAAAGTTCCTTTGGCTGGTGCTGTTTAGTTACAAACAACAGGAACAATGCCAAGCAGCTAAAACAGCTCTCTGTGCTCACAGCAGGCTGGAATAAACCCTGTTTACTTAGGTGAAAATACAAAAAAAATAAAATCACTCCCAGCTCTCTTTCCCTGAAGTTTCATACCCTCTTAACACATGGTGTTGCCTCATTTTTTTATTTTTTTTTCCAATTCTTAATAAGTCAGGAGAAGAGGAATCTTCTGGAATTTGGAACAACACTAAGCAAACATCCCACTCTTATAAACTCAACCTGCGGAGGAGCTGGAATTTTTTTAAGCCCTAATTAAAACATAAGCTTACACATTTCATCCTGCAAATAATCAGCTCTACATTGCTCAGGAAAATAGGTTTTGTTATCCATTTTCTCTCATCCTTGGATTTAACAGGAAAGACCAGAAGAGCCTGTTCTCCACCCCGGTGACTTACGTGCAGCTCTCTGGAATCCCAGAAGATTTTCCTTCTCTGTGCTTCAGGAACATCAGCACAGCTTGTGGAGGTGATCCCTGGTGGGTTACAGGAGCTGAGGAGTGACACCATCACCCCCTTGGATAGACAGGAGACGTTCCCTGTTCTTTGGGAAGCGGAAAATCCATGGCAGGCAGGGAAATGCTCACCCCATCCTAGGGCTGTCCTGATGTGTGGAAAGTGAAGAGCTGATCCTGTCTCTGCATCAGCTGCTTTCCTACAGGCTCAGAGATCTGGCACGGATCCCTTGGAGGTGACATGGATCCCTTGGAGGTGACACAGGTCCCTTGGAGGTGACACAGATCACCAGGAGATGCCACGGAGGATGAGCCCAGCAGCTCCCAGAGGGCAGGGTTCAAGGAGACCTCCAGAGAAGGAATTCCAAACACATCTTCCCACCTCGAAATGCTCCAGGCAGATTTGCTGAGGAGGAGCCTCGTGTCAGGACCCAGCTGGGAGGACATGACCCAAGCTGTCTAAATTTGTCATGGCAGGGGAGGTGTCGGAAAGCAGAGCTCGCCTGCTCCGGGCAGGACAATGCTGGAAAAAGGAGCATCGGGTTCAGCTGATTGTTTACAGTCTCCTAGAGACCAGGGGCTGGGAGTTTTGGAAGGATGGGCACTGAAATGGAGACAACAGATGCAGCTGGGCAGGACTGGCTGAGATGGGGTCACTTCAGTCTAATATCCACTATTAATTCCCTTTTTCCTTACAGCAGTGTGGGTTATGGCAGGGATTCAGCTGCAGGATCAGACCAGGATGGGTAATTAATTTTCCTACCCTTCAAACCCAACAGCAGAGCCCCTGTTTTTTTGTAATATGAACTTGAAAGGATGTAGCTAAAATAAGGAAGGAAGTCATATTAAAAGAACGTTCCTGAAAATATTTTACCTTCACTTTTTCTTGTTCCTTTCTCCTGCTACATTCCCCTACCAAGAGTCACTTCCCTTTTCAGGAAAGTCTGTAGAGATGTCTTGTCCCTCTCAAACCCTAAAGGGCACTTGTCAGCTGTACCTGGAAAATAGCTGGAAACCGTGGCCAAAATAGGGATGGAACAAGGAAGAGGCTCGACTTTCTCTGTGTTAATCAGAGAATGATTTGTGTCAGAAGGGACCTTAAAGATCATCTTATTCCAATCCCCTGACATGAACAGAGAACTTTCCACTACCCCAGGCTGCTCCAAGCCTCACCCAACCTGCCCTTGGGCACTTCCAGGGATCCAGGGACAGCCACTTTTCAGGCCCTGCCCGATGGCTGAAAATCGGTGAGCTGCAAAACGCTTCTGTGAAGTTTTTTTTTTATTATTTTTTGGCAGCACAGGAGACATGGCGATGTTTTCCCCCGACCCCGCTAGATGTCAGTGTGCTCTGCGGCTCTGCCCGGCCTGGGCTGGGGATGTTCCGGAGCTCTCCTGTCCCCAAACTGCTCCCGTTCCCAAAGGAAGTTGTGCTGCTGCTGCTGAGTTCGTGCCTTTGGGAATCACGGACTCGTCAAGGCTGGAAGAGCCCTCCAGGACCACCCAGTGCCACCCCAGCCCCAACAGCATCACCCCAAACCCTGTCCCCACATCCAGACTCCTCTGGGACAATTCCAGTGACTCCAAACCTCCCTGGGCAGCTCATCCCAAGGCCTGACCGCTCTTCCAGGGAAATTTTCTTTTCCAGTCTCCACCCTGAGCCTCCCCTGGTGCCATTTGAGGCCATTTCCTCTCCTCCTTTCCCTTGGGACACGGCAGCAGAGCCTGACCCCCATCACTGCCCCTCCTGCCAGGGACTTGTGCAGAGCCACAAGGGCCCCCTGAGCCTCCTTTGCTCCAGGCTGAGCCCCTTTCCCAGCTCCCCTCCTCATCAGATTTGTGTTCCAGCCCCTTCCCAGCTCTGTGTCCTTTCCCTGGACGTGCTCCAGCCCCACAATGTCCTTTTAGAAATGAAGAGCCCCAAACTGGGCACAGGACCTGAGTGAGGCCTCACCAGGGCCGAGTACAGCGGGAACAGGCACTCGGAGAGATGAGCACAGATTTGGGGATGCCTTGGGGTGGTTGAGCCTTGAAGATGGACAATCCTTCCCAAAGAATTGGGCTTGAAAGCCTAAACTGCCTTGGGAATGTTGCAGACACCAATATCTGAACTGGAAACCTCAATATCTGAACTGGAATTGTGTTTGTTTGCCACCAGGCCACATCACAGAGAAGCATTAATTACACGAGTATCCCAATATTCTTCTGGAATAAGAGGCTGTAAACTTTCCCTCTGTTTTGTGAATGCTGCCACTTGCAAGTCTCCTTTGGGAAGTGCCAAGCCTTCCAAAGGCAGATCTTTGCATCAGCCACTAAACTCCTCATCCCTGCCTCCCTGGAAAGGTCAGGGATGTTTCTGCCTGATGCCTTTGGTGCAAATCATTCCAAAGTGAAGAAGTGGCCCAGCATTGGATCCAGATGTGGCTTCAGAGTCCCTGACCCTCCCTGTCCGTGCTCACACGTGTTGGAGCTTTCCTCATCCCGTCTTCTGGGCCTGCCTCAATCACAGACATTTCACTCTTGATTTATTTTTTTTAAAAAAATAAAGAAATTCCCACTCCACTATATCATCAACTCCTGGCAGATCTATGAAAATCTGCTTGTTCTGCTGTTTCAAGGGACTGTCTTTCAAATAATATTAATATTCCTGAGGTCTGGTGTTTAACAAAAAAACTCTGGGTCAAAACATTGCAGGTCTGAGAGGCAAGAGAGGATCCCTCCTTCAGATGTTTGACGTACACCTGAGCTGGAAGTTTGGCAGAGCCTTCCCAAAGCCTGAGCAAATATTTGTGGCAGGTATTTGAGCATTTTTCCCTTTTATTTATTCTGTGATGGATATACAAGGCCGGCCTGAGATGCTCTCTAAGGGAAGAGCTGTGCTGTTCAATGTAAAGCAGATTAAGGGATGGAAATTCAAACTGAAATGCAGCAAAAGGGGAAGCCAGATATCCACCCTATTGATCTCATCACTGCTGAAAATATTACTGAAAATTCCTGAGCTGACCAGGTCTGTGCAAGGTCTCTCCAAGGTGATGATGCACTGGGTCCCTAAATAACATCCCTAAATGAAGATTTAGAAAACCTTTCTGTTTCAGCAAACAGCAGAGGTGTGTGATCACCTATTTGTAGAATTACTCAATGTCCTCTGTACTGAAATGCATAGAGTATTTAAAAATTATTAATTATTTAACATATCTCAATAAAACCTGCTCCTCCCACGAAGCATTCTTCTGTCCAGAAGACTGACATGGTAATTTTTTTAAACTCTGAGGTTCTTTCACAGAATACCAGAGTCACTGAGGCTGGAAAAGCCATCCCAGTGCAATTTGTGATCCATCCCCACCTTGTCACCCAGCCCAGAGCACTGAGTGCCACATCCAGGCCATCCTTGGACACCTCCAGGGGGGATTTTCCACAGCAACATGCCCTCATGGCACTGTACAATGCCTAAATCACAATATTTCTCATTTCTGATGTTGCTGTGATATCATTTTCCTTTTAGGGATGGATTTTCACTATGAGAATCCTAAAAAACTCTACAGGCTAAGAGCCCACAGCAGATACTGAAATATTTCCAAGTTATTAGAATAATAAATCATAATGGTAAGGTCAGGAGTGGACAAAGTCAAGCAGGAGAAAGCATTTTGTGCTGTGTGAAAGGACCAAAGTGTTTGTGACCCAAACTGTCTGCTCAGACTTCCAAACCCTGCTGAGTGGTCAGAGCTCAGCTGATTTCTCATTAATTGCCTTTGGGCTGCTGCCAAAATGCGATGTTCTGCTGCTGAGAACAAATTCCAAGGGTGGAGGTTAAAATGGAGAGGGATTTCACAGCCCTGGGCAGTCAGGGATGGAGCTGCTCAGGGAAATGCTGGAGGGCAGAGGCTCCTCTAGTGCCTCACACATAAATATCTGGATTCTGGATAAAGAAACACAAATATCTGGGTTTCTGGACCAAGAAACTTCCTCTAAAACTCTGCACCTTTGAGTGCAGGACTTGTTGAAGGAAGTTTCTCCTGGAGGAGCTCAGTCATTGCAGGAGAGCAGGACTCTCCCATGGAACACTGAATTTGGAATTTTAATGAAAGCTCAGGAAAGCAGGAATCAGCTGAAACCAAGTGGTTTGCAGAGGGCCACCATCTCCAGCCAACCATCACTGCAAGTAATCCAAAAAGCTTTGAGAAAAATCCTTATTTTATTTTTTATTTATATTTTAATATATATTTTTTTATATATATTATTATTTATTTTTGAGAAAAATCCTTATTTTCATGAATCACAGGTGAAAACCCCTGAATTCTCACACCTATTTAGATAAAACCAGAAATATGTGTGTCTGTCTGTGTGTGTTTTTTGTTTGGAAATTTTTAATTCTGTTTTTTTGGGGGGAGGGGTTTTGGGGTTTGTAGCACCTAGGTTTGGATTTCAGGTAATGAGGGGTGGAAATTGCTGCATTCACCCTGAAGTGTCTCTTTTGCTTTAGAACAGCCCAAAGATCTCTCACAGCTCTCTCACAATTGACTCCTTCCAAATCCTTTTAGGTTTTTCTTCAAGAATTTCTTGGAAATTCTCATTTTTAATTTTGAAATTAAAAATGTTCTGTTCTTCTAGGTTTTAACTAGGTTTCCCCACCACATTTATTTATTGGGAACAAAGGTGGGGAGATGTTTTATTTTCTTATGTCAGACTGTGGGCTCTACTTAACTCCATAGCTTAGTTGGAAAAGATCTCTAAGATTATCAAATCCTACCTTTTATTTTAAAGAAAAATCCATTTTATTTCCCTAATGTGGCAGAATGAAAACCAGGAAAGGTCTTGGCTCTGTGTAAACCCAGCTCAGCAATAACAACAACAACAAAAAAATCTCTGTATAAATCCAAAGCATCCATCCCATCCACTGGGGGAAAAAAAAAATGAGCTTTACCCCAGCCAAAAGCAGCAGAGGTGGTAATAATGACAATTATGAGTTTTGGGGTGCAGCACAGAAATGAAATCTAAACAAATGAATCCAAAGAATGGTTCATATTTATCCATTTGTAACTAAGACACAGATTTCCCCTCAGAACTGGCAGACTGACTATTAACAAAATGATTTTTGTATCACTACGATTTGCCTCAGGGTAAGAAAACCATGAAGAAATTTGTAGGAGAAGATCTTATATAATATTTAAATAATTGAATCTCCTTGCAGATTATGTGAAAAGCAAACCCAAGACTTTGTGCTTTATTTTCTGAGTGGTGCCCTGGCAATAAAGGTTGTTTTATCACCAGTCCCAGAAGTCACTCTGCCTGTTGAGGTTGGCAGTGCCTGTTAAACACAATCAGTCAGGCTTTATCACCCAGAAATATGAGACAAGAAAGTTGGTTCTGGTCTCAGTTTCAGCAGATACCAATCTGGTTACTGGCTGGGATCAGGATTGTGCAGGAGTCTCCTCGGTAAAATAATTTCTGAGGCAAAAATTCAGGTCTTGTTTGGGTTATTTTAAGGGTTATTGAATAATTTGGGAGTGGAGTGCCAGCTTTATCATCTGCCACAAAGGAATAGAGGCACATGTGAAGGTAATGCTGTAATCATCCTGGAATCAGATTCCTGGAATCACAGAATGCTTTGGAAGAGATTAAAGTTATTTATCCCTCTGCCATGGGTGGGAACGCTTTCCAAAGGACCAGGTTGCTCCAAGCCCCATCCAACTTGTCCATTTTCCATGGATCTTGCACAGAAATTTGCCAGTTGGGAGGAAAAATGTGGATAAAGATTGCTGAGGATGGAGGAGGAGAGGGAGCAAAGTGTAGCTGCAGCTTCAGCCCGGGGTCTAATTCCTGCTTTTCAGCAATCCTGAGCCAGCGGAGGAGAAGTCACAAAAAGAAAACATCTCGCAGAGGCACAGCCAATAATCCTCACGTTACATGCTGAAATCGAGCCTGTTTTGTTGTGATCCTAATCTCAGCCCTCTGCTTCCACATCCCAACAGGTCTGGGTGGAGCACAAATTCCCTCTCCATCCCAGGGAATGCAGCAGGTACGGAGCCTGGGCCTGCTGCTGCTCCAACCAATTATCTTCACTTTTTGTCCTTTATTTCCCCAAATTTTAGAGTTTGAGTCTCAGCCTCAGCAGCTCTTCAGCCTGTCTGAAGGTTCCTCAGAGGGTCCCTCCTCTGCAAAGACCATGTCACAAACATTAAATCTGTAATTACAGACAAAATTAGACCTTGCTGGGCACGAGGCCTATCTCTAAATCAAACTGGCGTGAGGCAGGGTGGTGTTACTGGAACAGGCTCAAAATCAAGTTATGAACCATGACTTGGCTCAAATTCTCTCCCTAGTCCTCAGTCATTAGGTTTGATATATACAGGAATTTTGCAGGGACACACTGGAATTTCCAATTTATTTTTGATCAAAGTCTCCACAAAGAACAGAGCAGGAAAGTTTTGGCAGTTCAGGGACAAGTTCTGTTATCACCGAGATCTTTCTTAGGTTCATAAATATAACAAATTCAATTAAATGCACTGATAAATTAGGAAACATGAATTCCAACCTTCCTGCTAGATCAGACTGACACTTAATTAGGGTGCAGCTACTTCAGTGATCTCCTGATCATTGCCACTTAGCACGCTTTGGCTCAGAGCACAGAGCAGGCTCTGAGTGAACAAACTGGGCTCTTTTTGGGTTAAATAAAACCAGACAATGTTCCAGTGTTGCTCTTAATTCTCCCCAATTATTTCTACACATTCAGCCCACAGGCCCAGCCTGAAGTCAAGCCCCTTGGACATCTATCATCCTCACATCAGATACTCAACACTGGTTTTTCACTCTATAAATCCACTTTTATCAGGCCTCGTGCTCGCTGATGTCGATTCAGCCTTAAATTTGCAGTTTTGTTTGACAAAAATCACTTGGAGAACGTTTCTGAGAGGTCCTCAGACTGCACAGTGAAGCTGTTGGCTGTGGATCCATCCCCCCAGGCGAGCAGTTTGGATTTAAAAGCTGTCTTTGAAATCCTCGTGCTGCCAGAATTTGCCAGAGGTTGCAGGAAGCGCATGTGGAGTTGGAGCGTGGGATTTACAAGTTTGTCCCTTTTGACAATTGATAACAAATGAACATCCAGCGATTCCTGCTCTGCCAGTGGCGCCTGGGCAGCACGATGGGACCTGAGGATGTAAACAAAGCTGAAAAACTTGGATAGAAGGGATGAAAATCCAAAAACAGAGGCTGTGTTGGGCTGGTGGTCACCTCTAAATATTCAGCAATGGGGTTTCTAAAAGTTCTGGTGCTCTTGTGGCATCAACATTATCAGAGAAGGAGAGAATTCCTTGAAACATCCAAATCCTCTTGGATGGATGGGAAAAGAGAGTAAGGGAGAGAAGCTGGGACAAAAACGAGGGAAGGAAGCACTTGAGCCTCATGGCAAACTTGTTGAAGTGAAAAGAACTGGGACAAAACAGCCATGGAACCACAGAATCCCAACTTCCTCACAAGGGCTGGTGGAGAAACACTCTGGGAGCAGGGACAGGACCCAGGGAGCGGCTGCAGCTGGCCCAGCAGGGATTTAGGTTGGCTTTTAGGGCAAGGCTCTTCTTTCCCCAGAGGCTGCTGGCACTGCCCAGGCTCCCCAGGGAATGGGCACGGCCCCGAGGCTGCCACAGCTCCAGGAGCATCCAGGGATGCCCAGGCTGGGCTTGTTGGGGGCTCTGGGGTGGGACTGGATAATCCTGTGGGTCCCATCCAGCTCAGGATATTCCATAATTCCCTTATTCTTTGATAAATAGAGCTGAAAGTCCGTTTGCCTTCAGGGCACGAGTCTTTGGCTGATCTACATAAAAGCTGCCAAACCAAATCTTTTTCTTTATGCAGTAATAAAAAGATGCCTTTAATTTGGTGAAAACTTCCTTTCAGCTACTTGTCTGCTACGTAAACTCAGTTCAGATTAAGAAAAAAAAAGAAAAAAACCTCTTTGTTTTTCCACAGGTTCTCGTTAAAGTAACTCCAACAATTACTCCTGGAATTGTGTGAAGCCTGGTTGTTCCTCCAGCTGTGATAATGCCACAGACATGGACCACCCCGCCAGCCTGTCAGCTTTAAAATATTACTCCTGGAATAATGAAAAATTGCCAGTTTCTCACTATGGCTCCATGATTTATGTGCAGTTCCTCAGAGATTGATCAGTTGGTTTGTTTCCTTACCTGGAATGAATGATGAATATTTTAAAAAACACTTAATGCTGGATCTGGTGCAAATGAGATAATTTTACAGTGACTTGTTTGGTTGTTTCCAGAATAATTGGACATTATTACCTGCCCACCATGCGTGAACTATGGGTCTCTGGAGGGGCTAAATGCCTTCAGTGGATGTTTCCTTAATTTTTCCATGGAGTTCATCTGCTCTGCTCCTACAGGAGCTTTTACCAGATGGTTCTCCAGCCCTGGAATGACATTTCAGGTTTTCCATCTATTACTCACCAATGGAAAATGAAACAATTTTGATTTGTAACTTTGGACTGACTCACTTCTGTACCTGCACTAAGGAATTGTGTCCAGAGGGTCCCAGGGAGGTGGAACTGGGAAGGAATTTGCTCTTACCTGGAGCGTGATCAGCGCAATATTGAAGAGAAAAACTTCCTCTTCTTTATGATGGGAGAACAAAGAATGGTTTTAAAGGCTGCTCCTGGCAATTAAAACAGTTTGGTATCTACCCCAAGTGGAATTTTTAAAAAATTTTTGAAGAATCCATTATAATTTGGAATTTCTCCTGGGAGAAAACCAGAAAAAGAGGTCACCTCACCTTTGGTGATTTTTGGGCAGTGAGAAGCTGAGGACAACATATAACCCAAGCTTACCTTTGTTTCCAGACTGGGAAGTGTTTAGGCAGTTTTATTTTATTTTATTTTATTTTATTTTATTTTATTTTATTTTATTTTATTTTATTTTATTTTATTTTATTTTATTTTATTTTATTTT
>NC_031768.1:2172937-2191061 GCF_001522545.3 Parus major
GCCCCTGGATCCCTGGCAGTGCCCAAGGCCAGGCTGGACATTGGGAGCTCCTGGGACAGTGGGAGGTGGCCCTGCCATGGTTTGTGGTGGAACTGGATGAGATTTTTAAGATCCCTCCTATCCCAAACCCCTCTGTGCTGCCCCAGGTATTTTTCCCTGCTCAGGAGATCTCACAGCTCTCACTCACTCGACTGCATTTTTACCAATCATCTCCAAAGTGTTTGAGGAACTGAACAAGGAGATCACCAACAGCTCCAGCCACGCCTGAAGTGTGAAAATCTCCCATAATTTGAAGTGGAGCAAGCATTGGGATGGCAAAAGAGCTTTTAGGGCTTCCCCAAAGCCTTGGGGTGTCTGAAAATTCTCCACTTTTTAACCTGATGCTACAGAAACTTTTAGCTCCAACATCCCTTCCCTGGCTGAAGTCCTCTTTTGACGTGGTGGTTACTCCTCTCCAGAGGTCCCTAAAAATGTTCTTGACTGGAATCTTCAGGATCTTTGTGAACACAAGAAAAATGGATATGCTGGGAAATCTTTTTAAATTTTATGGTGGCAAAGAGTTGGGTGTGGGGAAACTGCTGCTTCTTCATTGAATTGTGCTATTTTTTATTGGTTTTGTCTGTGTTATCTCCTCCTCAGTCTTCTCCTTCCAGGCAATTTTGGGCCATGAGTACCTGTTATTGTGTGTGCTTTCCCAAATAACCTCACTGGAGTCTGGAAGTGTTGCTGAAGCCTGTTATGAAAATTTGACATGGTGGAAATCAAAGAAAGGAGCAGATCATATTCAGAGTTGCACCATATTATTTCGATGTCAGAAAATCAAATGGAAAGGTCTTTTTTTCACTTTTCTGAAAAAAAAATATATAAAAAAATAAGAAAACCTCATTTTTATTCATAAAAGAGGCTGCTTCTTTAGCTGGAAAGAATTTTTCCCCTCTCCCTAGGAATATAAATAATGCAAGTAGAAGAGAACAGAGAAGCCACATTAATCATACATGTATGGATATATTTTATTTCAAAATTATTTTCTTAAATCTAAAAAACATCCATGACTGTCTTATTCGAACACAGTAGTTTTCATAACATAGTGGACATATATAAGTATTTATTTCTTCCCTCAGAGACCTGGGTTTTCAAACATTTTTCTTTTTAATATCCAGAATTCATGTAAGGTTTAGGATTGACTTAGGCTGGGGCCATAATTCTTCAAGGGCTTGTGCATATGCCTGACTGGAGGAATGTAAGTCCCTCTCAGTTCAATAGAACAACTTTGTCTAAGTTAAATGCTTAAAGAAGATCAAAGCCTGAGCCTAACTTCCCAAATAGAACTTAGGAACATTCATTATAATGATCTAAGCCATGCAAAAAAAAAAATAAAAAATTAAAAATATAAAAATAGCTTTTGGAAAAGCCACTGAAGTTTCAAACATGACAGGATAAAGCAGAGGTGAGAGGTGGAGCCCGGATCCATGCTGGCACCAGGAGTTATCCCCACAGGAAAATCAGATTTTGCAGGAGAAGTGGGAGGCAAAGGGAAACCAGGGACTGGAAAAGAGCTGAGCTCTCTTTCAAGAGAGTCTTAAACTACAAAAAGAGGGAGAAAACCACACTGAAACCACTCCTGGCTGTGACTTTCTGTGCAAACCCTGCTGGTAAAAGCTTCAGCACGGAGCCCATTGCACCCACTGAGACGTAAATATTGGTAAATATTTATTTAGATTCTGAGAAAATTGCAAGGGAGACACAGAGTGCCTGGAGCAGAGCTCTGTGGTGAGCAGGGAGGAGGTTTCCAGCAGGGAATTCAGCAGACAGTTGCTGCTCCAGAGGCATCTTTTCCCTTTTTTTTGTGTGTGTGGGTCAGGCTTTTTTCCATCTGCGAGGTTATCAGGGAGTTCATGTGGCTGCTAAAGGAGTTGAGGGCTGATTGAAGGGAAGGGCGTGCTGGAAACTTTGAAAAAAAATTAATTTCCTGTCGAAAATATGTTTTGTGCTTTGGTGAAATAGCAGGACCTGAGCGTGCCTCTGGTTTTAATAAAAATGTTTAGGGCTTGGTTTTTGTTTTTTGTCAGTGGGAGAAAATTCAGCCATCTCCACTACAAAGCGTCTTCTCCATGTGAGGGAGCAGATGGGAAGTTTGGATCCCCAGATGGTGAGCAGGGATTCTGCAGGGCTGGATGGACATTTTTCCTCCTTCCCCATGGAGATCTGAGTTCCCCAAAGAGGGAAGGGAAGGCTCCAGCAGCAGCAGCAGGGTCAGAAATGGGGAGGTTCTGGAGGCACAGGCACAAGGAAGAATCCCTGGATGAGGCTGAGGGAGACAGGAAAGGAGAGGGAATAGCTGGAAAATCCTGCAGCAATCATCAAGGAGCAGAGAGGAGACCACAGAGCTCAGCAGAAGCTCTCTGAGATGCCAGCAGAGCCCTGGAGTTGGGCATTCACCCCAGAAATTGTTCTCATCTTTATCCCATTTCTGCAGCCTGCATCCCTGGCTGCATCCACATAAAATTGTATCTTCAGGGAAAGGGATTTTTGTATTAACAAATCCTCCAGGGACACCAGGAAATATTTTCTCTGCAGTCTTTAAAACACACACAGAGCCTTGGTATAGGATAGGATGATGTGAACATTTCCCGTTTTCTTGCAGGGAACTCTCTGGGATGGACTTTTCATCAGCTCTTCCTCCACTGCCACTGCCCCTAAATTGCATTTATTTACTACTGAAACCCCTTTTTTCCCCTCTTTTTCACTTAAATATTTCCACTGCATCATGGGTGGTAAAAGGTTTTTAAAGCAGTGGTTGCTCAGTGGGAGGATTGATTTTTCAGTTCTTCATTAGAAACAAACTGAATAAAACCTGAGGAAAAAATTCATCTTATTTGCTTTCCTGGCCCCTGAATGCCTATTAGCAAATTGCAATTACTTAACACTCACTTGTCCTAATTTGCTCAAAAGCTGTTTTAATGGTTTTTGGAATCATGAGGTTTTTTTGAAGAGTTTGATGTAGACTTTCAGTACCTCATACTCAAATTTGAAATCTAAAACAGTCGAGACTTAACACCAATATTAATGAATATTTTTTGTTACACTAAACAAGTGCAGCTTTTTCAGCTTGGGGTGGGGAATGAAGAACTTAAAGCCTCTCAAAGTTTTCCCCTAGTGAACAATTTGTTTTTAATTTTTTTTTTAAGAATAAGCAGCAAAAAAAATCCCCCTGAGACAGGCGTGTGCTGATCTAGATTTAAAGATTAGAAGCACAAACCAATTTGTCCTTTCAGAGATTTAGTTACAGAGGTCACTGGAAGATTTGTTGTCTCAAAATATGGAGTTTCAGGGGAAAAGAGTGTGATAGGAAAATCTTGGCTAAACAAGTTTGTGGAATATCATCTACAGGGTGGAAGCTTGAATGTGCAAAGCAGATTTTCAGCTCTTTTGAACTGTGGTGGTGCCAGTGAAATAAATCAAATTTTGACAGTTAGCATGAGCTGAGTTCCTATTTTGAGGTATAAAATTTGGAAATGCTGAAGAGCAGCAGTGAGGAAGATGATGGAATCTGCTTGCAACAACTTGTGGCAAAATACATTCAGGCTTGGAAAGAGATGGTTTGAATTCTTAAATTGTGGAAGAACCCTGAAAATCCACAGGCAGCAGGAAAGGGATTGGGATTGTGCCCCGAGCCCCCTGAGGTGAGACCCCACCTGCAGAGCTGCCCCAGCCCTGGGACCAGCCCAGGGAGCAGCTGGAGCTGCTGGAGAGAGCCCAGAGGAGGCTCCAGGATGAGCAGAGGGATGGAGCAGCTCTGCTGGCAGGAAAGGCTGGCCCAGCTGCCATTGTTCAGCCTGGCCAGGAGAAGCTTTGGGCTGAGCTCAGGGTGGCCTTGCAGGGCCTGAAGGAGCCCCAGGAAAGCTGGAGAGAGACAATTGCCAAGGGCTGCAGGGCCAGGAGCCAGGGAATGGCTGCCAGGGGCAGAGGGCAGGGCTGGATCTTGGCATCTTGGGCAGGGATTGTTCCCTGGCAGGGTGGGCAGGGGCTGGGATGGAATTGCCAGAGCAGCTGGGACTGCCCCTGGATCCCTGGCAGTGCCCAAGGCCAGGCTGGACATTGGGAGCTCCTGGGACAGTGGGAGGTGGCCCTGCCATGGCTGGGGTGGCACTGGATGAGATTTAAGGTCCCTTCCAACCCAAACCACTCCATGATTTTATGATGAACCCAATCAGGTTTTTCCCCTGGATCTGCAGCTCCTCACAGACACAACCTTTGCCTCAAGGAGTCAAAATCTACACCAAAAGACAGGAAAGACACAAACACAGTGATTTCCCCCATTTTTTTTCAGCAGATCAGCATCAACTCCAGAGGTGGAATCTCCTCTTCAAACTGCTGGAACATTCTTGGGTCACACTCTGGGCTGAGGTTGGGCACTGCCAGTGCCTGTTTCAAAGCCAACTGGGATAAAAATGAAAAAAAATGTTTAGATAGTTGTCTTTTATATCACTCACATCATTAAAATGACCTTATCTGGGGCCATGAGGCAACAGAGAATCAGAATCATTTACCTGAAGAATGGTTTTGTTTCACTTTATTACTGTAATATTAAATAATTCTGAGAATAGAGGTAAATTGTGAGCATGGGGAGACCCTGATGTGGCAGAACTGCATTTTAAACGCTGCAAAAGGAGAAAAATGCATTTGGTGTTGAAATACGAATGAAACAATCAAATCTCTGCCTTCAAAATAAGGTGAGATAATTTCATTAACTTGAGGGGTTGGTGCTTAATTAATTTCTCCTGCAGGTATTCTGCCTTGTTTGTCCTTCAGAGACATTTTGGGTTTCCCTCCTCATGGGTAAGATGAGAAATGAAGAATTCTTGAACACACCCCTAAATAAATTGTAACCATCTGAGTTATCCCTGGTGGAATTCCTGTGGAAGAGCAGAGCTTTGGTCCTCCTGTCCCTGCTCATTCTGAGAGTGGTCAGGGCCAGCAAAATGAAGAAATTGTAAAATATTCCAGCTCAAGCTGTTGGTGCAATAGCTCCTAATTACTTAGGAGCTTATTATCCTGATGGAAAAGTCTTTATACACCTTCTAAAATGCACAAAACCTCAGCAAAACACCCCTGGCTGGTTTCATAATTTGTTTAAATCACAGCTGATGCACTGAGTTGGAAAAAAAGAAATCAACAAAATGAGCAACTCTTAATAATGATAATAATAATAATAATAATAATGATAAACAAGGTTTGGAATTGAAAAGAAATGAATAAATGAAGCAGGGACCGTTCTGGGAGTCACTGATTTTTTTTCCTGAATAAAATGAAGTGAATCATTATGAGGGGAGAGAAAGCAGGGAAGAAAGAAAGTGGCTTTTATAAAGTGCAAAGGATGGCAGGTAAGTGCATTTTGACACTGGCTTTTCTTACACTTGAAATTGTCCTATTACTTCTTTTAAAAGTTCATCACTGTAACAACCCTGCTGTATTTATTTTTATGAGCAGCAGAGCAATCTTGGAATTAAACATCTATTTTTGATAGTTTTCAAAAGTTTTATTTTTTGTTTGGGTTTTTGTTTGTTTTTTTGTTGTCGTTTTTGGGGGTTTTTTAATCGTAAAAAGGGAAAGCGCTGCTGTCCCAGAAAATATCCAAGATTTGCTAATAGTAAAAAATAGGATAAATGGTAAAGTTACTGCATTCATCAGTCAACCACCCCAAAACATTTGCAACCCATTACAGATTTCAAAACTTGGCTGGGAGTCCTGAGGTTCCTTGTAAGCAACTTACTGCACTTGTGCCAAATACAGGAAAAATAGAAGGTACTGCTGAAACATGTGCTGAGAAAAATACCTGACTCCTGTTGCTGCTGCAGTAGTAATAGTAGCAATAATTATAATTATAATTATAATAGGCCAGAAGCACAGGAATGGGTTTGGACTGGTAGTAAGACGACTGTAAAGTTACAAAAATTAACCATAATAAAAATGTCTCGTGCATGGGCCATTTCCTATTTTATTGTCTACGAGCTGCTGTTAAACCATGCTCAGGTTGGGGCTCTTCCTGCTCTTGCTGGAATATTTATCATGAGAATGAGGTGCCAGAACCTGAGGATTTGTCCTGGGAGAGGGAATTGTCACTCGGGGTTTGTTGTAAGAGCCTCCACTAATGGTGGTCTTGGAGTTAATAATATTTTCCTTCCTCCTCTTTCCTTTCTCTGACTCATGTCTGGCATGTCCTGGATTTATAAAAACCTTTCTTACCCCACACATTGGACATCACTCATCCCTTTCCCGCTCTCTCACACCTTCCTTCCCCTCATTATTCCTCTTCCAAGGATGTCAGGCTCCCACCCGGACTTTGGGCCATGAAATCTTTGTTCTTTCCCCAGTGATGGAGGGAGAAAGCTGAACTCCTTGGGTGTCTCATTTTTTTGGTCACTGGGCTCTGGGATGTTGCTGTTTTCTGTCTTTTCCTGCTTCAACAAAGGCAATTTTAAAATTTCTGGTGGTTTTTAGGCCGCACCCTTCCCTCCCTGTGCTTTTCCTAAGTGATTTTGCTGTTCCTAAGTGATTTTGATGCCATTTCTAGCCCAAAAGGGTGGGAATGAGCTTGGGACATCCTTCAGGATTGCAGTTGTAAAGAATATTTCAAGAAAAATGCACAAGAAATACACACAAAATCATCTGTGTATTGGAAATACGTGGGACTTGCCTGTGCAGTTGCTCCCGAGCGATTATGACTCAATTTTAATTACCTGTGATACAGATTTTGGAATATAAAATCCTCTACATCAGATGCATTTTTTAAAACTCAAGGCAAGGCTTTGTCTCTTGGAACAGATGTCATTAGATTGGTATTCTGAGACTGTGGTGATTTAGTAGCACTTTTTTGGGTTTTTTCTTCCCTTTTTCTTTTGTTTGCTTCCCTCTGCTCAGGTCCTCCTGGTAAATTACAGGGCTCTTCTTGCTGTCCATGACTTCTGGTTCCAATCAAATTCCCATTCCAGCCCACAGAAGTATTTTCAGTGATATCACAGTGCCTGGAACTGAGCCCCAATTGAGAGCAGAGCAGACATTGGTGAGCTGAGATCCGTGTCCAATATTGGCTCGTGGAAATCTTGGAAGAACAATCCCAAAAAAAAAAAAGAGCAGGTTTGGAGCTTTGAGCTCCTGAGTGGTTTGTGCTGAGGCAGTCAGGCCACCTGCTTGGGTTTGGGGTTTTTCATTTTATATTTTGGGCAATTTGGGCAGCTGTTTTGACCTGAAATCTCACCAGTTTGTGGTAGCTCCACAGCACTCTCATCTTCTTTGGAGGAGCAGTGTAAAGTGGAGACCTGGGGTGTCCTTTTCCACCAATTTCTCCTCTGGACAGCTCTGACCTGATCCTGGAGGAAAGGAGGCCCAGGGGGGACCTTCTCAGCCTCTGCAGCCACGTGAAAAGAGGGTGGAGGAACAGCAACAGGAGGAAATGGCCTCGAGTTGTGCTGTGTTGGACACCAGGAACGATTTCTTGATGGAAAGGCCTTGGAATAGCCTGGAGTTCCCATCCCTGGAGGTGCCCAAGGAAGGGCTGGACGTGGCTGGGGACAAGGTGGGCACAGCTGGGACTCCATGGGCTGGGAGGGCTTTTCCAACCTCAATAATTTTGGGATTCTCTGATCCCTGTTTTTAAGCTGAGCCGCTCTCCTGGCCTGGAGGGAGGGGAGCTGCAGAGAGAAGCAGTGGTTGGCACCACAGCCAGACCCAGGAATCTCCAGCCCAGGCAGAGCTCCCCTGCTCAGCTCCTGCACAGAACTTGTGCCACGTTTCACACGGGCCACGTGGACTTGCTGCCTCACTCAGCTCATTATCCTTTAACAAGCAAAAAATTAAGGGGTCCAAGGCCATCATCTACATTAAAATTAAATTTTAGGCAAAAATAGTCTGGAGGGTAATGAAGAGGAAGGTGTTCCTGAGGAATCCTTTGCTCCTGCTTGGGTTATCCTGATATTTCAAAGACTTCTCCAAGTCCTTCCATGACTCCTGCACTACTCATTAAAACTGGTTCAAATCAGAAGTTCAAATTACGAGGTCATCATGAGTCACGTTTAAAATGAGGGGAATTTACTGGCTGAAGTTGCTTTTTTTTGTAAAATAAAAAAATTACTAAGTGAAAACACGTCCAATTTCAAAAATCCACCAAAACTGAGCTTAATTCCTGGGTCATGACAACTCCAAACGGATCACAAGGATTTTATATCCTGTTTCTAGGAGAGTCAGCTTCAGACAATACGTCATCCATGCTGTCACCTATGCTGAAAATCTTCCTGGGCTTGGTTGTTATGTCTTTAAGGCAGTTCAGCAGCAAAAATGCAGAGAAATGCAATTTAATTGAAGACCTATTGGCTAGAACAAAGAAAACAAAGAAACAGATGCTTCCAGCTTCCTCATCTGGATTCTGGGGAATTTTTTTTTTGCTCCTTTCCACTGCATCTCATAGGTACTGGATTTGAGGAAAGGGATATGGAACACAAGGCTATCATTCTTCCTAACATGATTACAAAAATCTTATTGTATTAGCAGCATTCCAGATTCCCTTACAGAGTGCTTAAGTGAATTAGTGAGTTTTATTCTCGTGTGAGAGCCTACCATTATTTAACTCTGTAATTTACTATGAAACCCTCATTGCTTTGTCCCAGGGGTTTTACGATCGTTTTCCCCTTAATGATCGGAGTCTCCTTTGCACCAAGGAAGTTTGAAGGGACTCTTTTGTTTTTGATTTAATCATGGTCTTAAGAGATTTGAGACTTTGGGGATTAATAAAGGATCCCCCAAATCATAAAGCAAATCACAGCATACCAAATCATTTCTCCTTTGAGACCGGTGCCAAACATTTTCCGTGGTGTTCCAGTGAAACTGGACACTCCCAACCCAATGGCTAGTAAAGTCAGGGAAGAGAGGAAAAAAAAAAGGGACCAAATTTTATTTTCAGTGCATAGCTGGAATTTCAGCCTCTCTGCACACAAGTCCTTGCCATTACAATTTATTAGATGTTTTATGCAGCAGATTTTATTGAATGATTTAGGTAGCCCCGACTTGATCCTTTCCAAATGTGTTCAACAGTATTCGGCTACATGCAAAAAGTGTTTTTACATTCTCACTTTCATGTAACCAAAGCTCCCCAAATCTAGATGGAGTTACCCGCCTGCTGCAGGGATTGTTTTGTTTTCAGAATGAGCTTGGAAAGGCCTGGCCTCTGCAGCCTTTTCCAGAAGATTTAGGATTATAAATCAGCTGGAGCCGGAAGGAAGAAGAGGGGCACTGGAAGCACCAAGCTGACTGAGAGCTATCAAACTCCTGGGAGTGGGAAGGGCAGGGATAAAAGGAAATTGAGAATATTAAGGATGCAGGAAGTATATTTTCCAGAGTGTTTCTTGATTCTGTGATGGATCGATGCACAGCCCTGGAGTTTGTCAAATGCAATACCTCATCTCCAAAAAACATCCCCCATCTCATGGAAAACACCAGGGGAATGAGGAGACAGCCCCGGGAATTGCTCTCCACTGAAATCCAAGGAATTCCTCTGCTTCTGTGCTAAGTGTGGAACACAAATATTTGGATTTGTCCTCACACGCAACCGCACCGCAGCAGGATTTATAATCTTTGTTCTGAAGGAAAGGGAGAGCCTTTATCCTTCTGAATCACCTTGTAACAATAATTCCTCGGGAAAAACGTTTTTTATGATGCACAGAATCCCTTATGGCAGCCTGGACCTCTTCTGACAGTCACCAGGGCCAGATCAAAGGTGATTTCATTTTTAAAAGCTGCTTCAAAATAAAGAAGTGGCAATTCTGGTCTTTTCAGGTGTTACAAATTCCTTATCTGAAGGTAACTTCCTCCCCAGTCTGATTTAAATCTTGATTTTTCACTTTAACCAGGGCATCACTCAAATTCTCAATATAATGGATTGAATTTACCAGAGAAGCTGTGGCTGCCCCTGGATCCCTGGAAGTGTCCAAGGAGAGCTTGGATGGGGTTTGGAGCAGCCTGGGACAGTGGAAGGTGTTCCTGCCACAGCAGGGGTTGGAATGAGATGATTTTTAAGGTCTCTTCCATCCCCAAACCTTTCCATGATTTTAATCACATTCTGCTCCTCTAGCAATTCCAGACAACACAAAAAACAACATTAAAGGCCAAAGGATTTAATCCATGAAGCCAATTCTGGTAGGAACAAGCAGTGATCTGAAATGTGCTTTAGTTTCACTTTTTGGTTGCTCTTAAAATATTTGCAATAGATAAATTGGTTTTTTTGGTGTGTGTTTTGGTCCTGTAAATGCACCAGAAGTAGGGGAAAAAAAAGATATTTCAACTTGAGCTGGGAGCTCACACTCTCAAACCAATCTAGAGAATGTCCAGGCCCCAGTCTGCCCTGCTGAATGAACAGATAAAAATATGAATATATAAAAAAGTGAGGAAATCCTCAGTGGGATGAAAATGGCCACTGCCTCCACAGACTTCTATCTGTAGAATTTCAGGTGCAAGTATTTCCACCAGCTCTGTCTATGCTGTTCTCATTCAACTGCTCCTTTATTTCACTGGTGAACTTTCTTATCAGCATCATTCCAAAGTGCTTTTAAATTATTTGTGGTTGCTGGTACCTTGAATTTTCATTTATTTCAGTTACCTGGCTTCTGGAAATAAAAAATATCTGTGTTTTCAGCTAGTTTTGTGCCTTAAGGGATGCAAAGTGAAAGGGGTAAATGTCAAGTTTATCAGAAACACCTCCCTCTTCAGCTGAATTGAAAACCAGGCCAAATGTTTTCAGGGTTTCTTGTCTGGCCCTAAATCTATGCATCATTCACTTTTACAATTTCGTTATATTTCAGTAAATTGCATTTTTTTGGGTGTGTTTTTGAACCTTTCCAGACCAGGCAAGGAAAGCTGAGGGCTTAATGTGGATGTGGCAGGGGGATATTTTTGGAAAAAGCTGCAGCATCATCTTTATTGCTGCCAACCTCACATACAGAATATTTTCTTTTAGACCTTGTGTTCCAGATCAGCTTATTTATCTTCCTATTCCCTCTGATTTTGTGGTGGGAGGGATGCAAATGAGGGGCAGAGAGCTGTTTAGAAGCTCTATTTTTTGCTGTTGTGGTAACGAGGTGTTTAAATGAGGTGCTGGCCCCTTTCAGAGTCACCATTTTCAGCATAAATCCAAATGAGCCTGGGGCTGAGCGTGATCATCCCAAAGAGGGGCTCTCCAATGATCATTTAAAATAAAAGTGTAATCTTTTAATCACTAGGAAGTGGATGATGAGTGTAATTGCTCTGGCACTGACCCAAGCTGGATGCTATTAAGGCACTAATTGGCGTGGCTGGAAGTCCCTGATGATTTTCTAGAGCTCCATGGTCCAAGAGCGAGGGAAATTCAGGCTCTCTGCCATGAAATTTCCCAGTCTGGAATAAGAATTGGGTCTAGCACACAGAGGAGAGGTTGGATTCCTCAGAAGGGAAAGCAGTGGTCTGAAATCTTCTCCTCACACCAGTGGTAAACTGAATTTTAACCGAACAGAAGCAGAGAGGAACCAGTTCTGAGACTTTTCCATGATCCTTTCCATATTCCACTGTCAGATTTTCACACAGGTCTCGTCTTTTGCTGCAATTTGTGATTTCTTTGACACCTGGCAACGCTTCCACACCCTTTAAAAACACCTTTGTGAGGTATATTTTTGATTTCTGAAGGATTTCAGACCGAGTCACTTAAGTGTTTGAAAATAAAACATCTGCATGTCTGAAAAACAGAGCTTGTTTGGAGCAGAGACCTTTCTTCTCTCCTGGAGCACAGCTTCCAAATGCCAGAGGGCTGGGATGGATGGGATTTTGGCAAGGAATTGTTCCTGGAAGTGTCCAAGGCCAGGTTAGATTAAATATAATAAATATAAATATAAATATAAGTATAAATATAATTATAAATATAATAATAATAAATATTAATTATTTGGACATTAAGACTAATTTAATTATGAAGACATGAAGCTGGTATAAAGCTTGGGACAGTGAGTGGAATTTGTTTGAAGTTTCCAACCCAAACCATTCCATGGTTCCATATGGAATAGGAGAGGGCTTCCCATTACCTCAGCCATGCCTGTATCAGCAATTTGTCTATTATTTCTTAGAAAACGCTTTACACACCCAATGTACCCAATTTTCTTATAAAACTCTGTCATTTGGCCAACTATCAAATATTTTCCCCCTCTGTTGCTCAGGATTTTCACTTTGCCTCTCAGTATTCAATAAAAAGAACCTTTAAAATAAAAAATACCTTAAAAAGTATTCAATAAAAGAACCTTTAGCACTCACCCCTCCCAAAAAGGATGTTTTTCAACATCTGGCGTGATCTCTACAACAATATTTTTTATATCCTGTTGTGTTTATTTCTTAAATAAATTAAATCTGTATTTAAAGATGCTCTGCTCTGGCACCTCTCATAAAATCCAAACTCTCTGGCTCCAGAGAAATCCCAATCTTTGTGGTCCCACTCCTTCATTTGATCAATTTGATAAAGTTTCTTCCACTGAAATTGCAGTTTCAAGGCCATGACTATTTCTGTTCTAAAGTCACCTTCCCATGTGGCCTCACATTATCAACAACAGCAAATTTCTCAGAAGATGAGGGCAGATATTAAAGGTCACCTGAATCTCAAATGAATGATCTTTAATGCTTGACTTATTCTCACATCAGACGGGTTTTTTTATTATTATTTTTTCCTTCTATGGATATTCTGGATGAATATTTTGCTATTTGTTTGAGGGTTTTTTTCACCAAAAAATTTATCTCAGCTTGACTCTTGGAAATTCTTACTTTATATTTACATTTCCTGCTTAGAAGATTGTTCCCAACATTTTTTTCCCTGCTCTTTACTCTCCATCCTTGAAGCCCTTTTCATCTACTCTCCTTATGTAAAGTAATTTTTTTAATTTATCCATTTGGCCTGGAGATCTTCCTTAGGAAAATTTTCCCTCCTTTTTTTAGGAAAGCTTTTCCACCTTTTCTTACTGTCGTGGTTTAAAACCAATAACTAAGAAAATTACTTATTTCTTGCTGTGAGATATGGATTAGAACAAGAGCAAAACAGGCATAAAACTTAAAAGGAATAAACAAAGTTTATTGACAAACTACAATAATAAGAACACCAGAACAGACTTCCAGAAAAACCTTTTCATCCCCTTTCTACCCACTATTCCTTTGTTCACACGACAACAGAGACAAAAACTTTGGAACTTTGGTGGTTAAAACAGTCCCAATTCTTGCTACAGTCTTTTCACCAGTCTTTGTAGAGAAACAGAAGTTTCTTCCTGTTAATTTATGGAGTTTCTCACAAGAAAACTATTTTTGTTATAATTTTCCATTGCCCTGATACTCTGAGATGTGTATGGGTCATGAGTCTAGGGATAGCATTTTTAAGGATGAGTATTCAAAGGTAAAAAAAGTCTTCTTCATCTGTTTCTGTGAGCTTCACTAGACAACAGTTTTCTCATTGCCTCTCAAGGCTTCAAATCTCTCAGCACTTCACTATACCATAATTACTCAAGTTTACACTTTGAACACTTTATTCCTCCCTACATACTTATCATGAATTAAAGGAGTTCTTTTCAGGACTTCATTGTCCATCTCCATAGTTTTAACAGAAAGATATTTCAGCTAAATTAAAGCATCTTCTTAATTCTCTACCTTTCTTGAAGTTTCTTTTCTTTCTTGTCACTGGTAGTTTATAAAGTCTCTTTTCATGTTGATCATTCTCCTTTTCTCTCTCTGGATAAAAAGATTAATCCGCAAGTCTCATCTGGGTAATGAAAGAGTTAAAATCTTGCCCAGGCTGTTGTAGGTAGTTCTGTGGCCTCGGCTGGTGCAGGAACTGGAGCCGTCTGCGATGGAGAGTTCCTCATGGCTGCTCTGGAGAGTGTAGTCGCCGCCCCAGCCCGCTGCAGGTCCAGAGTCTCTCTCCTTCTTCACTCAGCAGTTTCTAGTGAATTTAGTTACAACAAAAACCCTGCAGCCGAGCCAGAGATCAGCTCGGCCCAGCCCGAGCCCGGGGAAAACTTTCCACAGGGCCCGCATCTCCCGGCCGGGATCTGCGGCAGGCCCAGCCCTGTCCCTGCCCGGCCTCATGGCCTGGGCAGGGAACGGGAGGCCGGAGCTCCGTGCTCTTCACAACCAGGAAACAAAGAGAACCAAGAGAGCTCTGGTCTTACACTTTAAGGTAGGGTTCACAAGTTGATCCCACTTTTCAATGGCCTAAACTGCTGTCAGTTCTCAGCAATGACCAATAATTGGTCAGGAGAAAAGACTCCAGGCAGATCCCAGCAACTTCAACTTTTCTTAAAGGTAAAGTAACTCCATGACACTTACAGAAATCAAAGCCTTGTCCATCCTGAATTTCCAGAGGTCTCCAGCTGAAGTTCCTTGATTGAATATTCTCCAATTGGTCACTTTGAATTATTGATCTTTTGAGCAGCCAAAATTTCCATTCTTTTCCTGAGGGTTTCTCTCCTGTATTTCAGATTTCCCTCTTTTTACAGAGCAAGGAGCACATGGAATTATTCCCCCATCTCAGTGCACTCACTCATGTGTTTCTCTTCCTACAAGGTGTGAAAACTCTTCTTTTTTCCCCTTAAAATCAGCTACAGGCCTCTTGATTTTCTTCCTGGTTTTAACTCTATTTTAACTCTATATGGTTTTAACTCCAGAAATTACAAGAATTTAATTTGTTCATCTGATTTTCTCCGAGTTCTCATCCCACCTAATTAATTAGTGCAGGGCACTTTTCTGGTTTTAGCTTTTTATCTAACAGAATCAAGCTTTTGTGTTAAAACAGCGGAGAAAAAACCCCAAAAAGATGGAAATATGGGTGAAGTGCAAATAAAATGTGATTTACAGCTCCCAGGTAGCATGTGCAGGTCAGGAATATGGATTGCCCAGTGTGTCATTTCTAAGGAGACATTAAAAGGGAGAGAAGGGGAGCTTGAAATTGCTTTTTGTTGTTGTTGTTGTTGTTTAATTATGGAAATATTTACATGTGCTCACATATACAGGCAATGAGTGCTTTGGTGTACATATTGCAATAATCTATTTATTTATGGTGCCAAACCCCCAGAGTGGCAGGTTTAGAGCATCACACCCTTTCCCAACAAAGGGGAAAAAAATCCCAAATTTCAAAACAAACCCATCACAACAAAGTGGTTTGATTTCAGTTACAGAGTGAGCAGAAAACAGGGGAAAAAATCCAAATTTTGGAGCCCACAGCCTGAGGCAAATTGATACATTCATCCTCAGGGCAGACTTTTTGGACACTGATTACTGGGCTCTCCTAACAGTGTTTGCAGGACAGATTATCTGCCAGCTTATCCATTCTCCTCTTATAAGAGACACTGCTCAAAGAGCCTGAAAACACAGCTGCCTCTTTCCAGGCTTTCCCTATCCCTGAAAAGCAGCAGAATCCCTGGATGCCCCCAAAATTAATCTTCATGGAAAGTGGGCAGCCTCGTTTGGAGGCAGCAGAAAAGGAAAAGCACTTGGAGGGGAAATCTGCTTAAAGACCAAAGGGGGAAACGTGGAGGGAATCCCTGTGAAAACGCCGGGCTGGGGAAGCTTCCTGGGCCTTTGGAACAAAAGGAATGAGATCTCGGGATAAAAGAAGAGTGGGAGAGTTTTCATCCTGGAGAGGCAGTGCAAAAGTCTGGGAGAACTGGGATTTTGATGTGTTGTTAGAGCCTCTCTGCCTGGCACTGGCAAAAATTCCACTTTTTTTCACCTTTTCCTGCAAGCAGGAGCTGTGATATCAAATCCATGAAATCCATGAAACCTCTCAAAGCCATCAAAGCCACCAAAACCATCAAATCCACCTCTGCTTCATCCCCTCGAGGAAACAAGTGACAGAAATAAGTGTATCCTGACATCTATAGGCAACAATTCGATAAATTCCAGCTTTTTCATTATTATTTTGGTCAGCTGGGCAAGCACAATGCTGGAAAAATGTGGCCCAGGGATATTTTTTTCCAAGGATTTTTGATCTTGGAGTGATTTTGCTTTCCAGTGTGGGCAGGAGAGAGGGTTTGATGTCGTTTGAGATATCCAGGATGTTTTCCAGAGGGAAGCACAGCCCTCATCCCTCTCCCCCTGGCTGCTGCCACCCCTGGAATCCCAGATAAGGAACAGCAACCACTGGAATGGGATGGCTGAGGTGGGAGGACAAGAAAACTCAAAGTAACAAAACAGAGGTGAGAAAAAGGATATTGTCAGCATCTTTTTATAAACACACAACCCAAAGGTGACCTTTAGTGAGGATCAGCAGCTTTTGGCTTCCACTTCAAGCAATTTTCAGGGGAAGTAAAAACCCTCCTTAGCTTTGTGGCAATATTTTGCACTCTCATCTTTGCTCAGATATATGTGAGGGAGGGGAATGTTCTTTCTCTTCTTTTGAGAGCTCTGCTGAGGATTTTTGTCACCTGAAGAGGAGGTGATGTACCCGTGACCTCGTGACAAATCTGCTGCACAAGGGCTGTGGCTCATCCTGCTCTTTTGAAAGAGCAAATTTGATATTTGCATATCTGCTGTTGAGTGTCCTGCCTGCATTTCTGTGAAGAGTGGCTTAAATATTCTTGTTTTCCATCAAAACACTTCGTGTTTGCTCCCAAAATGTGGGGTTTCCATATGCAAAGCTCTGCACCTGAGGGAGTGATATTTACCTTTTTTTCTGTTTTTCTTTCCACGCTGGTTTTCATTTCAAAACCAGGTCTCTGGTGAGAAGGAAAACAGCAGCACTTGTGATATGAGTGGGGACAAGTTTCCCTGGGGGTTTCCAGGTCCCAGTTTTGCACCTCAGCAGTCCTGAGGCAGCAGAAATTGTTCAATTTTGCTTCTTCTTGAATTATCTGCGAGACCTGCAACTCAACTTTGTCCTGTAAACAGCTCAGGAGCTCCCACAAGCCCATCCCAAGGAATTTGCTTTCCTGGAGGTTGGACTAATGGGTGAAATGATGACATTGACCCCCAGCATTGAGGAGGGGTCAACTCCATTTTAAATCCCAGAACTCCCAAGTGCTGGTCCCGAGTGTTCCCAAAGTCCAGTGGGTTCGGCTGCAAGCAGAGCAAATTCCACATAAAATCCAATTCCAGTAAAATGTAACAGGCAGGGATCTCTGTCTTTGGAAGCAAGACCACCCAGGGGCTCCTCTGAAATGATTCTGAGATAATGTGGCTTGAGTGGTTTAGTACAAGGTCAAGGATTCCGGCTTTTTAATTTTTCTTTTTTTTATTTTTCTTGCATCTCTTCTTCCTTCCTCCCATTTCCCAACTGTGGAAAAAAATCCCACTTTGATTTAAACTGCAATCCCACCCAATATTCTCCTTTGCACAAGGCAAAAAAAAGGAAAATATTTTAATGGCTGTGTGTAGTTGGATTCATTTAGGGAACAAAAACGCTTTTGAGCAGCAGTTTTATGCACAGCTTTGATTTATTTTGATTTAAGTATCTGTTATTTTTAAATGTGCCATCTTCTCTTTGTTTCTGGTGCAAAATTTTTGGCTAGGGATGATTTTCCACACTGGACTCCATAAAAATCTTCCTTATGACTGAAGGCAACTTGGCTGAATATAAATTATCAGGCATGGGGGATTAGCTGTGGCTTTAGATGTAAGGAATGATCACAGGTAAGAACTAAAAGAAATATTTTTGCAGGCAAGCTCTCTTCTGGAAAGATTTTTAAAAAATCCCAATTAAGTTGAAAATGAATTATTAACTCATGTTCTGCTTCAAAAGATGAAAGAGATGAATACTTTTTCCTGCACAGAAATTCATTGAATGGGAAATTATCAAGTACAGGGAGTTCAGACAAATGACTGAATTCAGCCTTAACTTCCATTTCCTACAGAACAGGAGAAGCAGCCCGTGGGACTGCAGAAAGATGAATAAATGGCAGAATGAAAGAAGAAAGGCAATAATTGTATTATTTGGACTGCAATACATCCCTCAGCTGCTTGGTCTCAGTGCTGTTCTTCACAAGAAAAGAGATTTTTGCCACACTCAGTTCCTCTGGTAACGTGGTGCACGGTACATGGACTGGAAATGGAGGAGTGGAAATGGAGGAATGGAAATTGAGGA
>NC_031768.1:2191643-2193379 GCF_001522545.3 Parus major
CTGGAAATGGAGGAGTGGAAATGGAGGACTGGAAATGAAGGACTGGAAATGGACTGTGCACGGCTTGGATTTGTCCTCCCACCCTCATGGAGCACAGGAATTCCCAGTGAATTCCAGCAGAAACCCCTCAGAGATCCCTTCCAGGGTTTGCTCTGCAGGGAGACCCTTCCTGAACCCTTCTTTCCTCCTTGTACAAACTCATTCAGAAAATCAAAATATCCACGGCTTCCCCGGAGGCTGTGGGGAGTTGTGCTGATCCTATTGGTGTTTTCTGCTGGAAAAATCCAATTTTGTGCTGTTCCTGGACCATGTGGAGCAGCCAGTTCCTTCTTTGGCCTCACTTGGGCTCCAGGACACATCCTGGGATAATGAAGGAGAGCAATGAGCACCCTCAGGGAAGGAGAAAGGTGTTTCTCCCTGGGGTTTGCTGCTCTCTCACCGACAATTTCACCTTTGGCCTCACAAAATTTCTGCTCTACCACCAGGAGAAAGCTCCTTGTGACAGGGATGGGACCTGAGGGAGAGGCTGCAGCTGGCCCAGCAGGGATTTAGGTTGGCTTTTAGGGCAAGGCTCTTCTTTCCCCAGAGGCTGCTGGCACTGCCCAGGCTCCCCAGGGAATGGGCACGGCCCCGAGGCTGCCACAGCTCCAGGAGCATCCAGGGATGCCCAGGCTGGGCTTGTTGGGGGGTCTGGGCAGGGCAGGGTGGGATTGATGATCCCTCTGGGTCCCTTCTCACCCAGGATATTCCATATTTCTATGAGTAAATAGAATTTTCCCACAAATTACTGAAATCAACGCGGATTTTATTCAGTTTTCCTCCCAAAAGTCTGTCTTTACATGAAAATATTTTAAAACTTCTTTTAAACAGCTTTAAAACACCTTTAAATATGATTTTCTTTTACAACTACATCTCTCTAAATTCTTGTGTTGCAATTACACCGTTTTGCCTTCATTTGTGCAGACTTCACCTGCTTTTTATTCCAGCTGAATATACCTGGTGGAGCACTTGGCAGCTGTTAGGCCCAAAGATATCCTGCTACTTTTGTGTTTCCAAACATCACCTTCCTCCTCTCCCTCACCCATCAGGTCTTTGTCTCCATCTCCAAAACTCTGGGGAGAGGAGCCTTTTGTCCCAGCCCATCTGTCACTGCCCTGTTGGCACAGGGCCTCTCACACGAGAGGAATTGTGATCCACAATCCAAAATTGTGTTTTTTCCAGGGAGTTCATCCTCACACATCCTCCTGTGGGGTAGGTACAGCTCTTGCCTTTCAGGGAGAAGGAATCTCTGAGCTGTCCCAGGGACAGGATCCATCCTGTTTGGTCCTGGCATGGACAATTCCAGCTCCCAGATTTCCCTCTGGGGGTCTGTAATGGAACCAGAGTTATTTAATCCCTTAATTAATCAATAGACCGAGGGCACCCTCGGCACATTTGCGGGTGACACCAAGCTGAGGGTGCAGTGACACCCCTGGAGGACAGGATGACATCCAGGGGGACCTGGACAAGCTCCAGAAGTGGATCCATGGGAATCTCATCAGGTTTCACAAGGCCAAGTGCTGGAGCTGCCCCTGGGATGGGGCAACCCCTGGGATCACTCCAGGCTGGGATGAGCAGAGGGAGCAGCCCTGGGAGAAGGATTTGAGGGATAAGGGCTGAGCCCCAGGGTGGGCAGGAGGAAAGGGATTGGGATTGTGCCCTGAGCCCCCTGAGGTGAGACCCCACCTGCAGAGCTG
>NC_031768.1:2193584-2217333 GCF_001522545.3 Parus major
AGACAATTGCCAAGGGCTGCAGGGCCAGGAGCCAGGGAATGGCTGCCAGGGGCAGAGGGCAGGGCTGGATCTTGGCATCTTGGGCAGGGATTGTTCCCTGGCAGGGTGGGCAGGGGCTGGGATGGAATTGCCAGAGCAGCTGGGGCTGCCCCTGGATCCCTGGCAGTGCCCAAGGCCAGGCTGGACATTGGGGCTGGGAACTGGGAGATTTCCTGGAGCACAGATGGGATCTCTTTTCTCTGAGTCTCCTTTTGAACATCCAGCACCTCCTCATACCTCTCATATCTCTCTTATGGTCCTGCAATCAAATTTAACTTCACATCCACTTCACCATTTTGAAGCTCTAATTTCCACAGACAGTTTATATTAAAAACTCCCTTCCTGAATGTGTTCCAAAGTTTCTGTATGAAGCAACAAAACAATTCTTTCTCCTAGGAATTGTCTCCCCAGCAATAATTGATTCAAACCTGGAGATATCTTTTATAATATTGCTTGATTAAAACCTGCTGGTTTCCTTTGCCTCTGTCTTCTTTTTCTCTACAGTTCCTGGATAACATCCCACCTTTTCCTCCCTTTCTTCTCTGTACCTGAAAACCACTGCAGATTCCCACTGGAAAAATCCTGCACATCATCTGTAGATGAAAAATTATGGTGTCAGATTTTGATTAAGAAATTATTTCCAGTAAATGGTTTTGGTTTTTTTTTTTTTTTTTTTTTTTTATTTCCCCCAGTGAATTCAAATTTCACCAAGTTATTTGCATGGTTATTTAAAGAAATTTCATAAAAATAAAATGAGAATGTGATGGTTTAGTCACCAGCTGAGCAATGTGCTTAAAGTCATCCATTAACACGTGTGGAATAAATCCTTGTGGTATTTCATGCTTGGAGAGCGTTGAATGTTTTTATGATTTCAAATCCTAGTCCTCCTCAGGAGGAGGAAGAGAATTAGATAAAAACACTTTAATTTTGTTTGAAAAAATATAAAAGAGGGTTGATGGTTATAATATGGCCAATGGTTTGGGGTGGAGAGGTGCCAACATGGAATTTACCTCACTGTTATTAAGCAAGACTTAAATTCTCCCCTCCTGCAGGAGCAGGCAAAAATTTGGGGTATCCAACAGCTGCCAACACTTTTGCACCTCTTGCTTTCTTCTCCAGTTCTGATGATAAAAAAGGAGAGCAAGATTCTGGAAATGAAACAAAAATCTCTGGTTTTAATGCGAACTTCAGACAACCTTCAGCTCTCAGGAGCATCTCTTTGAAGAAGCTCTCTGTCAGCTCAGCTTTTGGACAAATACACGATGAAAGTTCGATGAGAGATGGAAAGAAAACAGTTTAAAATCTCAGTGCTCACCGAGGAGGGTGGAGAATTGTTTTCCCAAGACAAAAGCCACATTGAACAAAATAAGAGTGTGGCATGACTCTGCTTCTCTTTTGGCCTTTACCTGAATCCTGAAAGAACTCAGGCATAACCTGGATAAGCCTCTAAATATGACTCAGTTCATTCTCACAAACTGCCAAGAAATCTGTATTTATTTAAAGAAAACTCTCCAACAATAGCTGTACCTGCTGCAGCAGGCAAGGCTGACTGTCAGGTAATGCCAGGCTGGAGAAAGTTTTATTTTAAATGCAGGATTTCCCCTCTTGCTGGTGTTTGAACAGATGGGTTTGTAGCAACAATTCCATGCCTCTTTTTAGTATGATTATTTTATTTTAATGCTAAAACCGTTTGAGGGATAAGCTAGTAAAAACAGCAGAGCATTAGGATTGGAAGTGTCTCCGTGTTAAACTCAAAAGGATCGAATAAAACACCCAAGGGAATGATCATTAACCATCCCAGTATTCTCCCTGCCAGTGCCAGTGCTGGAAATGCCAGGGAGAGCTGGAAAACTCTGGGATTTTAGCCTGCAAAAAAAAGGGCACAAACATGGACACGGGTGGGGCTGGACTCCCTGGAATTTTAGGGGAGGAGGGGAAGGAAAGGACAGGTAGGGAGGGAGTGTTGGTGATGAGGGGGGGATAAAGTCAAGGGGGTTGTTTTCCAAATCAATCAGTGCCTGTGCTTGTCAGAGCCTCCAGAGAATCAGGAAAGAAATCAGAAATCAGCCAGAAATCAGAAATCAGAAAGAATCTCATCACCTTCATTATGGGGCCAACAGCAGGGGCTTTTCCTGGTCCTTTTCCTGGCCCTTTTCCTGGTCCTTTTCCTGATCCTCCACAGCAAATCCTTGAAGTAGCAGCTACACAATTGTGAGAATTCATCTTTTGGACTCAGTCACATCCTCCCCACCCCTGCTGGACTCCTTCCCTCAGCTCAGCTCCTCAGGGAGGAGCATTCCCACATCCCTGGCAGCCCTGGCTGCTGCCCCTCCGAGCTCCAGGGATGTTCCCTGCAGGATTTGAGATATTTAATCCCAGGAGAACTGGAGCAGACAGGCAGGGCTTTCAGGCACTGGGATATGGTTTGGATGAGCTCAGGTTTATCTCAAATCAGCCTCTGCAGCTTTGGGGAAGTCTGGATCCATTCAGGGCCCTGTTGCTCCATGGGAAGATGGGAAAGAGGCTGGGAAAGTGGCCCTGACCCATGAATTATTTATTCTTTGGTAGCAAAGGTTATTTGTGTGCTTTCTAGGAGAAAATAGGTGGGTAAGTGGCCCAGATTCAGCACAGATATCAAATACAGACTGAAATAAACCTGGTGGGTTGGAGGGAAGATGTTGAAGCAGGAGCAGATCCAGCATCCAGGTAAAATCCTGCTCCAGTTGGCAGCCAAATCACTGCTGGATTTTAGCAGCTCCCGGTTTGTGCTGTCTGCAGCCACTCTCTGGATTTCAGTCACTGTGAATTTTGAGAAAAATGTGTGCTTAAATCATCAAAACACTTGTTTTGCATCAAATTTAGCTCTTTTAGGTTTGGGTTGGGGTTTTTTTTGTGATGTCCTTAGCCTGATTAGAACTCCAGTAACTCTGAAAAACTGCATTTCTGCTTCTGATAATTAAGAAAGAAGATGAACCCAATTTCACTTTAAGACTGTGTCTTCAGGGCTGGAAATTGTGCAAACACTGCTGGATATAACACAGAAAACAGAAATGAATTCCCAGTAGCACCTCTTTTTACAACATCATTGTGGGCTTTGTTGACTTTAGACTGGTGCTTTTTTTTTTTTCCTCTTTTCCCGTGGATGCCATGGAATTCGAGATGACTTGAAACACTCAAACGAGCACATTTAAATGTGTGTGTTTATGGGCAGGGGAGGGGGATTCACACTTTAAATCCTAAGTGCTGGAATTAGCTCCAACAAAGCCCGAGTGTGTTGACTTTCAAATGGGTTCAGCTGATGGAGCAGAAATTTGCTGGTTGGCTCCAAGGGTTGTCTTTTATTTCTCTCCTCCAAAAACATCTTTGCCAGGTTTGGGTTTTTTTTGGAATATCAGAATAAATATCTTTAAAGATGAAGTTTTGGCTCCAGAGTGAGTGGTGGGACTGTGGGGTTTCTCTGTTGGATTCTTTTGCTGGTGGAATTTGGTGAGTTCCTGCTTTGCAAATGCAGAGCTCTGCCCTCAATCCCAAATCCTGGGCTCCAGGCAGCTGGGACAGGGAGATTTTGGCAAATCCTGCCCCAGAAATTGAAGATATTTATCAGGCTGCCCAAATGTTGTGTGAGGATGTTGTGCCAGACATTTCCTTTTCCCCTTTCACAGGAGGTGAGAACCTGGGATAAAATGGGAACCGATGGTGGAGATGTCACCTGGATCCAAAATCTGAAAGCTGGAGCTAAAACTGAATATTCCAAGGTGCAAATCACATTGTCAGAAGTGTCTTTAGAGCAGCTCTATAAATCACATTAATTGTAGAAATTGCTGCAGGTTGAAGCTGAAACCAACCTGGCAAATCTCCTCCTCTTTGTGTGGTGCTTGGGAATTTACATTTTTAACCACCTCTGCATCACCTGTCCCAGTTCTTTCTGCAGAATCACATCCTCCTGGCTTTTTCTTTGCCATGGATGGTGCAAACCCCAGCTGGGTGCTGTGGGCAGGATGGTGCTGCCTTGAGGGGCTCACACCAAGCATTTTCAGGAAACTTCTGATATTTTTATCTCCAAGCTGTGAAAGGAAGACATCCCACAAAGACTCCTGGCAGAATCCCTACAGCCCCTGGCACTTGCTGGGGAAAAATAAAACCCCAGCTGAGCTTGCCCCTTCCTTCAGGAGAGGAAAACCTACAAGCTAAGTGTGGGTTTTGCTTTATGGATGCAGCGCGTGAGCGATTTATTTCTTTATTAATGTTGAAATTGATCGAAGTTAATTTAACCCTTTGTCTTCCTCACCACAAACCCACTGGAACACGAGGATTCCCAGCAGTTTGAGGCATCATTTGCTGCTCCTGACAGCTCAGGATGGCTCACAGGGGGCTGAGGAGGGGGGGCAGAATTTCTGTACCAGAAAAGCGACACATAATGCAAACATTGTGCGCCTGACATATTTTTATAACAGAGCACTAAGAAAATACTGGCTACCTGAAATATTTCTGTAAGTCACTGGAGCAAGCAGCCCAACATGTGGGTTACATTACACTCAGGGCTGATCTCAGCTTTGTAACACACACTGAACAGCAGCACGGAGGAGGCTCAGCTTTAATAAAACCAAAACTTTCGCTGCTGCGTGCAGCCAATAAAGATTTAAGCATGCTGGGCATGATCAGCATACTAATTGCTGCATTAATAAATCCTGGGGCCTGGCTTGTTTTGAAAGGCAAATAAAAATATTGTAGAAAGCTGGAAGGGCATTTACTCAGAAAAGTTAGCCTGTGTGTGTGCACTGGGATGTGTGTGGATGTGAAATGCCAGTGATAACGCTGAGCAGGGGGCTTGCCATGGTTTTTTTTTTCCTGTGCAATCAGGATTTCACATCTCATGTTGAGTTGTTCTGCCCCAGTGTTTGCTGACAAAACAGCACCAAAGCCAGGCTTGTTGCTGTAGCTGCAAGTGATGGTGGAATTTATCTCTCAAGTGATCATGGAATTTATCTCTCATTTTCATCACTGTGTTGAATAAGGGACCCCAAAAATGGATGGGATTCACCGATGAAGAGATCCCAAAAAATCAAGCTGGACAGAGTTGTCTCTTCCAAGAAAATTTCTCAGACTACAACCACAAGCAAAAGGGAATTACCCCAGAGGGAAAAACCATGCCAGGATTCTGTTTCACAAAATTCAGTATATCCTGGGGGGCAGAGGAACTTTCTGCTGTGGAAACACCACCTCAGGTGGGTCTGAATTTGGGCCAGTTCAACTCAGGGTCTTGTCCAGCTGTCACCAAGAAGTTCTTCCCTCTCTTTTCTGCTTCCCCCAGCTCTTCACCAGAACCACTCTGCCCCCCTCTCAACAGCAAGAGGTTTTCAGCTCCAGAAGGTGGAAAGAAAGAGTAAAAAATTAGCCCTGAGAGTTTACAGAAGTGGAAAGTCCTCGGTGTGTTTCCAAAGCTGCTGATGGAATAAAGACGTCTGGACATGCAAACCAAAAATGTAAATAAGTGGTTTATTTTTGCTCGCTGGCAAAAAGCACACCCCACTGCTGGTTACTTGCTGAAATAAAAATTGTTTATTAAAAATTTGGAGGGTTTTTTTTTTTTTTTTTAATGAATGGTAAGATTAATGAGCCGTGCTCAGGCAGCAATGATTCCTGCCAGCTTGTGCATTAGTCAGCTATTAACATACTTCTTGGGTAATTTGAAGGCATTTTTTTCATAGTGCATTGGAAATCACAAAAGACTCGTTGAACTCCACGGGATCCTTATCCCATTTACCTTCCCTTGAAGCATGTGGCCGTTCCAGTCCATCCTGGAATTTTTTCTCACATTTGGTGAACAAAACCAGCAAATTTTTTGAGGTGGAAAAGTCTTCCTTTTATAGACACCTCATTTTTAGCACAACAGCCATCCTAACCCTCTCTGTTTCCTTCTCCCGCTGTCGTCACACGGGGAAGTGGGATCTGGAGGCAGAGGAGATGAATTCAAAATCAAGATTGCATTTTTTTCCCCCAGTTGTCTGCCCAGCCTGACAGAGATAAAAACGAGTGTCAGACTCTGAGTGCTGCATCTCCAGCAGCAGATTTCCAGCAGCATGTGGATTATCCAAGCACAGCACCAGATATTCCCACCGGGAGAAAACGATGAGCAAAATGCGGTTTGTTATTGCAGTTGCCAAAAGGAAGCTCCAGGCTGGAGGAGCTGTGGTTCCTACTGAAAATCAGGAGTGAAATGGGAATGAATGAATTAAAAAAATAGACTTTGAGGCAGCTGCTTTGGCAGTGGTACCTCAGAATTCCGCCAGCAGCTCCAGTGGAGCGGGGAAGGGGGATTACATCGAAGGAACTGGACCCAGATTTTGGATGTCAGACAGGGTTGTCAAGTCTGCAGCAGATTCTGTAGGGGATGTGGATCAAACTGATCTCTCTGTGCCTCAGTTTCCCAGTTGTTAAGCGTGAGAGAAGAAGAGCATTTGAGTTTTTTCTAACATCTTTTATCTCTTTTGTTGGTTCCCCTCAGGAAAAAGTACCAATTTCTATAAATCATCTTCTATTGATTAACTTCTATTAATCATTTTCTACTAATCATTTCTCTGTGGCCAGCAGTGCTTGGTCTCAGCTAGATCTGGTGGCTGTAAATCCCACAAAATTGTGGAATACCCTGAGCTGGAAGGATCATCAAAGTCTAACTCCTGGCCCTGGACTGGATAAACTTTGATTTTGGATTGCAAAATGATATCAAGATTCATCTTTACAGTGTCTCATGTCCTGAGCCAATGACAGCAGTTTTTAGGATTTTAGGATTCTGATCTCTGTCACTTCACCTCCCAAATTCCCTTTTTCCTGTGGCAAAATAACCTTTTCTCCTTTTGTAAACTCTGCTGCAGAGATTTATTGGCCTCCAGGTCGCTCAGAGGCAAAGCTCAGGCTCCCAAGCACATCCCAGAGGAAATCTGCAGCTCCTCCAGGTGCCTTTCCCTCCTTTCTTCTGCCTGAGTGTCCAATAAAATGCTCCTGAGGATGTCACAGCGAGAAAAAGAGGAGCTGTTCCAACTCAGCCTTCCAAGGAGAGCGGGATCCTCCCAAAAATCCCGGGATTTTTTCCCCACAGTGATTAACCAGAGCTCGCTGCACGGTGGAGAAATTCCCCTTTCCCTGTGGAGAATCTCGAAGATTCCCTGCAGGAATCCCTGTTTCCAGAAGCTGGGAATGGGAATTGGTGGCTGTGGCTGTCCTGCCTGCTCAGCAGCTGCTGGGGATCCTTTAATGCCCCAAATCCCCCATTCCCAGGGCAGACGTGTCCTCAGGGTCACAAAGATTTCCTTTTTGATGCTTCCACTTGGAATGAATGTGACTCCTTCAGAAATCTGGTGAGCAGAGCTGGAGGAAAGCGTTCCACACGTGCTCCCTCAACATGGCCTTGTTATCTTAGGAAATGTCACGGAATCCCAGAATTATTTAGGTTGGAAAAGAACTCCAAGGTCATCGAGGCCAAGCTGTGCCCGATGCCCACCTTGTCCCCAGCCCAGAGCCCTGAGTGCCACCTCCAGCCCTTCCTTGGGCACCTCCAAACCTCCCTGGGCAGCTCCTTCCAATATTTCACAACCCTTTCCATGGGGAAATTCCTGCTGCTGTCCAACCTGAGGCTCCTGGGCAAGTTCTCCTGTGTATTCCGAATTTCCTGTATTTCCCAAGCAGAATTCACTCCTCCTCCTCCTGTTATAATGACATTTATTCACTCCTCTCTGTCCTTTGTAATGACAGAAGTTCAGGATTAATTTTTCAACCTCTCAAATAGGAATTATTTCATTTATAGTGAAAATATATCCCCCTAATGCTGCAGGGATGCTTCCTGACTCTTGTTGCTGCTGCTGACCCCCCCATTTGAGCTCAGTTTAGCAAATTTTAGGCAAGCACAGGCTGAGGTTTAAGGCAGCCTGAGTTAAATCATTACCCAGAGTGGAAACTGGTGCAAAACAAGAGAGGAGCTGAGTTTCTGGGGGCTGAGTTTTGGTTTCGTCTGAACAACAAACCCAAAACTGAAGATGACAAGGTCATTCAAAAGCCACTCCTGCATTTGCAGCACAAACTCTGGGCCATGCTAAGATTCAAGATGAAATACTTGGCCAAGAGTCAATTTTAATAAATTTATTCTGCTTATTCAGACCTCCAACCACTACATGTATGCTGGAGATCTTTTTGCCTGGTGAGATTTACTGGAAATACCATGAAAATATTCCATTTATCGTACTTGTTTTATCACTCGTGATCTTACTCAACCCCAAAAATCAAAAATTGCTGTGCTGAAATGACAGATACCATTTTTAAAGCCTGCTAATCTCAAGTTTTTTATTGCTTGGCATGAGTTTCTAGGTTAGTTTTCATTTTATTTGAGAGGAAAAAAAGAAGAGAGGGGAGCACAGAAATTGCTAATGAGCATAATTATGTGCTGCCCAGACTGAAAATGCCATCATGGCTTGGGGGAAGATTCCAAAATATGCCAAAATATTCCACCTTGTGACTCTGACAGAAGTTGAAACACACTTACCAGGGGTTTTAGCTGCCTGCCAGCTTCACGTGTAATTAGCTAAAATAATAAGTGCTGACCAGTTAAAAAAATTGGCACAGATTTAAAACAAAAAGATGTCGAGTCCACTCAGTCTGCACTCTACAAAAACAAAATGCTGCCAGCAATTTCCTTGAAATAAATCCTGTTAAAATATCAATGGTAATGGGATACACCAGATATAATAGAGAAGAGAGAAATTTCACTTTCATATTTTTACTGCTCCATAAATGAGACATTTAAAAGGAGATATTCACCGTAAACCTGCGCTTATTGACTGCTGATAACCAATTTTTGGTGGGGTATTTGATGTTGCAGCTCCTCCTGGGTGCTCTGTCCCCCACGAAAAGTAGGAAGCTAAGCTATAAAAAGTAGAAATTTTTTAAAAAAATTATTTTGGATTGATTATAGAAAAATTAAGGAAACATGCCCTGCTTATAAGCCAGAGTAAATAAGGAGCGATGAGGGCTTTTGAAATTAAATATATATTTAAAATATCTCAACCCAATCCATTTATACATCTGCTCAAGGTAAGAAATTCTAAATAATGAACAGGGAGAAAGGCAGAATTAATGATTGGTTGGATTCAGGATCTATCTGTGCTCCATTTGTGCTCCTGTGTAAAAACAGGGAGTCTCTGTGGCCGCTGGGCTCTTCTCTCAGGGAGAAAGATGGATTATGTGGCTCAGCCCTCTTGGCAAGAAAACACACGGCCCCCACATGTCAGCAGAGGAATCCTCATCACCACTCATGTAAAATCTAATCCCTGCCTGTCATGACAGTCTCCAAAACATGGAGCATTCCCTGAACCACCGCCAATTTTTCTGTCCCTGCTCCGCGTGCGCGCGTTACGCCTCAACGTAGAAACGCTTTAATGCAGAGACTTTAAAGCTGAGAGGGGCTGGAAATTGGTGGGAATCCCGTGGGATTCCTCTGGAAGGCTGACACTTGAAAACACAGAAAGAAACACGGAGAGAGCGGCGGCCTTGCCGTGCCTCTCCCGCGGGAATTCCCAAACGCAGGAACGTTTTCCCCCAGCCTCATTTCAGGACGTGTGAGTGAAATCCAGGACACAATGGATGGATGGGGCTGCTTTAAAGAAGCCTTTGTCCCAAATCCCTGCCGTGGTATCCCAGAAACACCAGCTGGATCTGCAGCGAGCAGCACGGATGTCTCAGGAGATGTGGTGAGCAGGACAAATGTGGCTTGGCATAAGCAGCTGCAGGGCTGCAGACGTGTGCCCTGATGGGAGGTGAGTGCTGCCTGAATTGCTGCTCTGCTCCACAGGCACCTGTTGAAATAAAATACAGCCCAAGGGCGGGAGAGGAGGCGATGGCGTGGAGATCTCAGGAGCACGTGGGTTTCTGGGCGCGTGGTCGCCACAAAACGATGGGAATTGGGGTTTTTTTCCAAGTAATCTGAGGGTGCTGTTGGGTTCCCACCAAGAGGCTGGGGCTGGAGGAGGAGAGGATCCTCCAAGGTATGGATCCTCTTCAAAAGGAGAGGAAAAACCTCAGGTTGGGCCTGGGGAGGCTCAGGGTGGGCAGCAGCAGGAATTTGCCCATGGAAAGGGAGCTCAGGCCTTGGCAGGGGCTGCCCAGGGAGCTTTGCAGTGCCCATCCCTGGAGGTGTCACCTGGACGTGGCACTCAGGGCTCTGGGCTGGGGACAAGGTGGGGACAGGTCACAGATTGGACTCAGACATCTTGGGTCTCTTTTCCAACCTTAATCCTGGGATTCTGGGATAGAATCTGGATTATCCAAGTGCTGTTGAGTAAATGTGTGGGCTGGTGTGGAGCACAAGCAGAATTTTGATGCCTTGATCTTGTTTCAAGTTATTTGGACAGGCAGGCAAGTGCTTGAGAGGTATTTGGTATTTCCTGGTCATTTTGGCATCTCCTCCTCCACTCAGAGCTGGAAAATTCACAGGGCCTGTGAAAGACCTGGGCACAGAAACACCAGAGGGGAAAATAATTCTATTCTTCTTTGCCCCATAGGAAGAGGGTAAATTTCTGAGGGAGTTACATCACTGCTTAAAAAGAAGATTCCTCCATCAGTGGCCTGCACTGAACATGAGTTTCAGGGCCCTGGAGTCATTGTGGATTCTGGTTTTCCTCCCCCACTGGCTGTGCATTAACAATGGATATTCCAAACTCACCAAAAATTTCAAATAAACAAATGATCTGGAATTAAACAGGTACCACTTGATAAAAGAGTGAAGCAGAAGAATAAAGAAGTGAAGCCCAAGCTGGGAATGCAAGTTTTTTACTCCTTAGTGTTAATCTTCCTCTTAATGAGGCTGAAAACACACACAGCCTCAGGATCTTGCTGAGCAGGGCAGAGAGAAGAGGCAAAACCATTACAAACGGTGATTTTTAGCAATATTTTTTTGTTGACAGTGTCAGAAATACAAGGTTACTGTGCCATCTGAATAATAATAATAGTAATAATAATAATTTATGTTATATTATATTATATTATATTATATTATGTTATATATTTATTATTATTATTATTTTATTATTATTATTTTATTATTATTATTTTATTATTTTTTATAAAACAAGAGAATCACTCAGAAAAGCTGAGAGCAGCTTGTTTTCCCTGGACTTTTACCATTTTTTTATGGGAAAAGCTTTTAAGAACTCCTAGTCAGGGTCAGCTTCTGTTACTCCAAACAATTTATTACCTGTTCATAGGCACATGTTTAGATCCATATTGTCAGTACACAACTTTATAATGCATTTAGAGGCCTTTATTCAAGAAATTAAACATTATTTCAGTGAGATAAATAAAATATTTATGGAGTTACAGTGATATAAATATAGGGAAAGGAAAGGAAAGGGGAAAGGAAAGGAAAGGAAAGGGGAAAGGAAAGGGGAAAGGAAAGGGGAAAGGAAAGGGGAAAGGAAAGGGGAAAGGAAAGGAAAAGGAAAGGAAAGGAAAAGGAAAAGGAAAAGGAAAAGGAAAAGGAAAAGGAAAAGGAAAAGGAAAGGAATTAATTTGACTTCTGCTCAAAATTTCTTGATACTGGCTGGCTGAGTTTAAATGCCAAGAAGAAGAGTCTGATTTCCTAAACTGAAGAATGTGGAAGTTTTATGTGAAGTGGATTTGTGACCTAAATTTCACCTACACAGGGGAAATTTTTCTGAATGCTGCTGCATTGTTCTCCATGGAAAAAAATAAGAAAAAATAACCTCATAACTGTATTTTAACTGCTTCAGTAGCCAACGAGTCAGGTCTTGCAAATAGGAAACAATTACTTGCACAGGTAATTATTGCTTTCGTTTGAATGTCTATTAGCCAATATTTACTTTTCAACCAGCAGATTCCAATGCTTGCAGGAGGACAGGAGAAATTTGCTGTACACTCCTCCATTTATAAATCTACAGCATTTTTATGGCTTCTTAATGTAGTCATGAAGCTGAATTTATTTTGCCCATTAATATTGGCTTTGCATCTCTACATATCTGTACAGTGGGGATGAGGTTTCCAAATGAAAAATTCATTTTTGCTTGGAGCAGCCTGGGATAAGGAAGGTTCCCTGCCTGTGGCAAGGGCTGGAACTGGGTGATTTTTTAAAGATGAGTAGGGAAGTTTTTAGCACAAAGAGTTGACAGTTTCTGATTCATACAGGTGAGGCCAGAGAAGGCAAGCAGGTTTCTGGAGGAATATATGACATTATTATGAACTGCCAGAGGTCTGGTGGCACTTATTAGTCAGTGAGAAGGAACAAATTTACAAGTTTTTGTTCCAAATGGCACAAAATTTGTGCCATTTCCAGGGCAGGAATCAGCACCTAAATCAGGAATCCTAAAGCACCCAGTGCCACAAATCATCCTTTTACCAACAGTACAAAAGAAAACACACAAAGCACTATTTGTGTTTTATATACATTCAGCTCCTGATCTTTTCTTGCATTATTATGTCTTAAAATATCATAGAACAACCATGGCATTTAATCCATCATTAAAAAAAAAACAACAAATCTGTATTTACTCTTAATGTAGCTGTTGCCTTATGGGCTGTGCAAACATTAGAAACAGAAAACAGTAATTCTGTGATAAGCACAACAGGAAATTGGAGGTTGCTGCTGATGAAACTGATATCCAGCTGGTAATCTGAGCAATGAAGTCACTAAAGATTTCCTGCACTATAAATTTTATTTCCTGGGATGTATTTAATGTTTTTGTTAGATTTTTTTTGGATAATGGGCGCTGGGGTGTTTTCATTTAAGAGTCATCACTGGGATTTTGAGGTGTGATAAGTGCTGTGACAAAAGCATCATGTGGGTGCAGAAATCTAAAGTTTGCTGGTGTTTTGGTGTCAGAATTTCCATGTAACAGGGGCTGTTGTGAGACAGCAGCCAGGAGCTGAAAGGAGGAGGGGGTTTGAGCAGTGCCTCTTTACAAAAGCTGCTTGGTAACCCCCATCCCATTGCCTCACTGCAAGCTTGGTGTTTGTTCAGCTATTTCATTAAAAACCAGCCAAAAGCCCTTCTGGAGGGGAGCAAGGAAGGAAAGTAGCAGCCAGTTTTGTGCATGTTTTATGGAATTCCAGGGTACTGAAGCCTTTCCTCAAAGTGGAGACAGCAAAAGTTACAGGTATTTTGTGAGCTGATGATAATCCCTGAGGCTGAGATGGCCATTCCCCAGGGCCTGAGATCATTTATTTATTTTGTACTCAAGTGCAGCGGTTTCTGAGGGAGGAATCATCTCATCAGTCACTGCAGCTGAAGTGCTGCTGGCTTTCATGGATTACACACAGCATCGGGCCCAAATCCCAAAATCCTGGAATTCCTGAGGCAGGAAAAGCCCTCCCAGCCCACGGAGTCCAATCTGTGACCTGTCCCCACCTTGTCCCCAGCCCAGAGCCCTGAGTGCCACGTCCAGCCCTTCCTTGGGCACCTCCAGGGATGGGCACTGCAAAGCTCCCTGGGCAGCCCCTGCCAAGGCCTGAGCTCCCTTTCCATGGGCAAATTCCTGCTGCTGTCCAGCAGACATTGTATCAGTGATCACATCTGCTTTGGCTGCTTTACAAATGATGTTTTTAATTGCTTCAGTCTCAGCAGAGAAACTTTGGAAATCTTGTTCTCCTGTGCCAGTGAGAGCCAGAAGTGGGGCCCAGATGGTGGGTTGGGATTTTTCAAATTCACTCATCCCACTGTCCCAGGAGCTCCCAATGTCCAGCCTGGCCTTGGGCACTGCCAGGGATCCAGGGGCAGCCCCAGCTGCTCTGGCAATTCCATCCCAGCCCCTGCCCACCCTGCCAGAGAACAATCCCTGCCCAAGATCCAACTTAAATTCCCCTTCTTTCATTTTGAACCCATAACATTTATGGAGCTCATCACTGCCAGTCAAACAGAAGCTCAGGGTGACAGCAGTTACTGCTCTGAAGAAAGAGCAGAGATAGACACCAAACATCTTCTGGGGGAGAGAGGCAAATCATCTGTCCAGAAAACCTGAGGGACACAGTTTTGTCCATTTTCTTTTTGTTTATTGTGTTTATTTGTTTATTGCATTTATTTTAAGATTAAAGAAAGCTGTTAGGGAGGAAACTTTCCCTGAGGCAGTTCCGGGGGCTGGGGAGGAACCGGCTCATTCAGAAGGAAACTTGAGGAAAGAGACTGAAATGACAGAGCTCCCAGTCAAGGAGAGGGAAAAGCAGGAAAAGAGAAACAATGAGAGGGTGGGCAGGCCCTGGAACAGAATTCCCAGAGCAGCTGGGGCTGCCCCTGGATCCCTGGCAGTGCCCAAGGCCAGGCTGGACATTGGGAGCTCCTGGGACAGTGGGAGGTGTCCCTGCCATGGCTGGGGTGGCTCTGGATGGGCTTTGAGGTCCCTCCCAACCCAAACCATTCCATGATTCCACAATTCTGTGATTTCTGTGGTCAGAAACTTTGTAGGACCAATCTCCCAGGAAATGCAAGGTAACCAATTATTGGTTCAAGTTATTCAGGTAATTGGTTCAAGTGTGAAGGATCCCTATGGAAATTTTGTTATCAACCAAAGGAATGGAAAATGGAGTAGAGAAGGCCCAGATGGGTAAATTATTTTCACAAGACTGAAACACAAACTAGAAACTGGATCAGGGACTTCCAGGTGAGCACAGAAACTCAGCACAGCCATGTAATGATGAAATCAGGGAGGCCAAGACACGAAATAAATGTGGTTTACACAGGAAACCAAAAATATTGGATGCAGGAGAACACAGGCAAGGAATGCTCACCTGGATCCCTGTCCAGTCCCAATAATTGAACAGAGAATCGATTTGCTTCACCACCCTTAAGACATCAAATTATAACTGAAACTTTGTAAAAAATCAATGTCCTCTTGCCAAAACCTCCCAGTTATTTCTGTGCCACAGGAAGAGGGCAGAAGAGGATTGAACACAGGCCCAGGACCCTGCCAGAGCACAAAATGTCTCGTAAATCCCAGAACACGGCACAAAGATGTTTTGTGTTGTTGAGAGCAGAGGGGAGATGGTTCTGGAGGGTTCCAGTTGCAGATGGATCTGTTTGAGGACAGAGCTGTGGAAAAACAAAAGTCATTGAATTATGGAATCATGGACTGGTTTGGGTTGGAAGGGAACTGGAAGATCTTTTTGTTCCACCACTGCCCCAGGCTGCTCCAAGCCTCAGTGTCCAATCTGGCCTTGACAGGAACAATTCCTTCCCAAAATTCCTGCCCCAAAAAGAAAGGGATGGGGCAGCAGGAAAATATTGTCAGGTGTTGGATGATAATCCAGCCTGCTCTGCTCACCTGGATGTGATCCACCCTGTCTGACACAGATGGAGTCAGAGGGAATTCAGAAGTAAAAAAAAAAAGAGCATATCAATAAGCAGAGATAAAGAAAGCAGGGTTTGCAGAGATAAATTTGAATGAATGGGAGAAGAAAACATGGAAATAATATCTAGGGGCAAAAATAGGAATAAGCATAATAATAAGTTAAATATTTCATTTATTTACACAGGCCTGTTAACATTAGCAGGAATTTATGGTTTCTTTCCAATTATTTTTTTTTAAAAAAAAAACCAAACTTGTAAGAGCTGAATTAAACCTATGTGACTGAGAGAACCTTGAAATTTTGAGAGGAAGTTTTTGATTAATCTCTCTTGGAAGTTCCACAGAGGAGAATGAGGTTTTTTTTCACAAAACACGACTTTCATGGGAAATCCGTGAGAGGACACAAGATTTTATTCCTTTTATTCCTGTGCTTCCAGGGTGACGTCCCCACAACCCATTTGCATCAAAACTGGGTGTCAAACAGCACCTCTCAGATGTTTTTTTCTGTCTCCCCTCGTGGCTCAGGTCCAGCCTGGTTCTCTTCCCTCCCCAGTTTGCTGCTGCTGGTGTGAAAACCAGCTTTAGAGAGCAGCCTGTCACGCTCTTGGCTCCTTTGGGGGGGCTTTAGGCTCTTAACCCGGGCTGTTGTTCCTTTCAGTGACACAGCCAGAGGTCACCCACCCCTTTTGTCACCCCGGCTCTCAAAGAGCAAAGAGGTTGCAGTGCCCACAAAGCCCCTTTGTGCCCCAATTCAGCAGCTGAAGCACTTTGGAGCTCCCAGGTTGTGCCAGGCGCTGCCCGGGCGCTGCCCCGCTGCTGGGGCTCTGTTTGCTGGGTCACACCAGCACAAAAAAACCCTTCAAGGGTGGCTTAAGAAGGACTGGGATGTTCTAATCAGGTGCTGCTCGCACGGGAGCGCGGGGACTCATGAATTATACATATAATTATACATGGCGGCTGCGGCGCAGGAAATTATTCTGCGGCTCCCAGGAAGGGTCTGGACCCAACCTGAGCAGCTTGACACCACACAGGAAGGGATTTTAGGGCTCTCAAAACCCTTAAACTGATATGGGGACAAGCTTGATAATTTTCAGGCCCTACACGAAGCGGTTTCTCGCCTGCGGATGATGCGGACGGTCTCTTTCAGTGCAATATCTTCAATAAAGAATAAATCTCCACAAAACATTCTGCCTCCCCAAGCAAATCTTCAGCACAGACTGCAAGACAACCCTTTTGAAATACTTGAAAAGATCTTGACAATCAGTCAAAATACTGATTTAAAAAACCACAGCTGTATATGAAATTATCGCTGACTGTTGGTATTTATGAGCGATGCCTGACTGAAATTTTGAAAAAATAAATTAAAAATCAGAGTGCATCGGTGGGTTTGGGTGAATCCACCTCTTTTCCACCTGCCCAAGGTACTGAAGTGGCTCCCAGGGCTGTCCCAGAGGTTTTGTTTTCGAGGCTCAGCCCCATAAATGCTGGTTTATGTCACGAGGCACCGAGAGGTAAATAAATGTCCTGTCTATTCGCGAGTGCCAACAGCAACTTGGTGGCAACAAAGCCTCAGTTGTTGAATTATTTATGAATGCCAACGTTATTCACTTAGTCCTGGAATCCTGGGGGTCTCTTCTGTTTTGTTTATGCACATTGCACACACTTTAGGGATGTAATTTATATATAGAAAGCACGAAGAGGAGAAATCTGGAATATTTCCCTCTGCAGTTGGTGGAGTTCAATTTACTCAAGACCTCCTCGGGTGTGAAGTCCTCTCACTCCTCATTTCAGACCAGGATGTCTGGGAGAATTTACCAAGGGATGATTGATTAGAGCATTTTCACGTGGCAGCAATTTAAATATGGCCACTTGCAAAAGAGAGAAACTCGTGTAGATTATTCAAATTATCCAATTTTTTTCTCCCTTTCAAAATTTTTCTTTCTACTCTTAATTCCCTTTAATGGGAACTTTTCTTCATTATAAAGCATCAGAGTGCTGGATGAGACAGTTCTGAGTCTCCATGTAAATTTATATTTTAGGAACTCTAAGAATTGTGGTGATCAATTCCTTGTTTTTTCTGGTGCAGAAAGAGGTTTATTTTTTTCATTTCTTACATGAATTTCTCTCATTACAAACTGTAAACTCGGGTGCCAGAACATCATGGGCCACCCTCAAAGAGTTTATCATCGATGACACAAAATTCTGCTGCCACTTCTGTGCTTTTCCTTTGTATTTGAGGAGAATTTCATCTCCAGCTTGGACCAGCCCTCCTGAAATCGATGAACGCTCTCCTGGTGAGCCTGGAGGAGCTGTTTCATGTTTCCATAGGCTCCAACTTACAGGGAAGAGTTGCTAATGGGATTTTTTTTATTATTTTTTCCCCTCCCAGCTGTCCCAAATTCCCAATTCCTCCAAACCTTTCCTGTGCCCGGCGTTGCTGCAGCACTTTGGATTGACTCTGTTAGAAAAGTCACCTCTGACTCGGTGTCCAAAGGCTCATATTTGTTTATTAAAATGCTCTCAGGTCAATATTCTGCAAGCATGGAATCCCAGGCAGGATTTTCCTGTAAGTTATTGGCATTATGTTCAATAGCATGATCCCGACAGCAAATTTATTGCAACTTTGAGCACCCTGTCAAGCAGCACCTCTCCTTTAGGTCAAATCCTGATTTTAATGGAATTAAAGGGCAAAACTCACCCTTGGACAAGAACATTTCACCCTGAGGCTCAGCAGGGTTTGCACAGCCCTTTTTTTTTCCCCTTGTTCACCTGATTTTCTCCCTTTATTTGTTTTTCCACTCAACCACATCCAACTTCCCCCAACATTGTGGGATTTCTGGATGTTGTAGGAGCCCATGGATGCACCTTCAGCTCTATGACAACCCCACAAGCCCACAATTAATATTTGGTTCTGTTTGGTTCAGGTGAATGGCATCTTAAAAAGTTCCATCATGTACAGTAATCATCATAATCATGTGGGCAGCCCCTTCCCCAGTTCCTTTAGCCCTGACTTTTGCCCTTTTTTCTTGATTGATAAGTGACAGCTTTGCATTCTGGGCCCTGAAATATATATTTACAGTAGTCTAAGAAATTTGTCCTTAATCAAAGGAGGCTTGACTTGCCAGCACATCTTTAGAATATTATTGAGTAACTCATTAAAATGTTAATAGCTTCTGTCAGGATTTATTGATCCTGATGTCAGCTTTTCACAGAATAAGAAATAAAGCTGATTTTTATCTTATCTTCACACCATGCTGAGTGATCAGGACTTAAATAGAATAATGAGAAGGGCTTGAGGAGAATAATCAGCATTTATCCAGCGCTTGTGCCAGAGCCCTCCAGATACAGCAGTGGATTTTCTGTGCTGTGGGAAATACTGGGGAATAGAAGGAAAATGAAGAGGATATTTCAAGATCTGGAAGATTCTGGCAAATAATTTTTCCTGCTGATGTAAATAGAGGGGATGCAATAACATCAAAGGTTTCTCTTGAATAAAACCAGATTCTTTTCACAGCTTATCAAAAAAAAAAGCCCTAGAGCCCTTGTTGTTCAGAATATCTTCATTTATGCAATAAATAATGACAAAATTCTGGTCCACTGAATCTCTAGAACAAAAACATTTGATGTTGTCAATAATTTTTGGGGAATGTGTGGCACTGGATAAAATCCTGACCAAAGGAGAGGGAGGGAAAAGTGTTTTTTTTTCTCCCAAACTTCTCATCTCAGGATCTTTCCCTGCAGGAGTAACATCGTCCAACGAGGGGAAAACAGCAAATCCCACTCTGAGCCCAGCAGAGAAAGGGTTGTCAAGGGTCAAGATGAATGAAAAAAATAAGAGAGAAGTATCTGTCTTTTATATCTTGCTTTAAAAATGATGAAGTCAAGGTTTTCCTTGTGAGAACATGGAGTGTTGCACAGCCTGAGCAGGATTTTAGCTCATGATGGGAGATTTGCTAATTCAAAAGGACTCAGATATAGAAAAAATAGGGTTTTTTTCAACTATTCCCCTTAAAATTTATTTAAATAGCTGCCTACAAGGCAATTCCCTCTGAGCCTGGCATGCAGGGAGTGTTTTCATGGTAAATACCTGGAAGGTGAGAGGCATTTGCTGCCTGTAGGATTGGGCCATTGAAAATGGGCTGAAACCTTACCTGGCTGCATTTGTGCTGCAATGAAAAGCCTAAAAATGGAAATGTCTGCAGGAAAAAAAGGCTCAGCCTTCTGATACAAGAGATTCCTTTAAATTCGGTGCTCCTATAGCACAGAAATTAAAATTAGGATTAGGAAAAAATAGAGAATCAGGAAAAAATTGACAAAAATTGAATTTTTTTGTAATTTATGTATAAGGGCAAGAGCTACAGCCAAGAGAGTGGTGAACTTCAAAAAATGCTGCAAAACTTCAAAAATAAAAGTAAAAATAAAATTAAAAATAAAATTAAAAATAAAAATAAAAATAAAAATAAAAATAAAAATAAAAATAAAAATAAAAATAAAAATAAAAATAAAAATAAAAATTAGCAGTAATAGTAATAGTAATAGTAATAATAATAATTTTAGGATATCCTGAGAGAAACTGGTTCCTAAATCAAAATTCCTTGTCTGGATATTTTGAGTAGAGTCAAGGAGAATTTCTAGGAGTTACAGCTATGAGTGATATTGTTCTGGATTTATTCAACTTTACCTTTTCATCAGATTAGCCAACATAACAGCACTATGAAATTTGGCCAAGCAGCCAGATGTCATCACGTGCTTAGTGCATTTTAATCTGACATTTTCAGTATTTGAGACTCAAAGATGAAAAAAACCCAAAATGATGCCTCGTTTATGTGACTCTGATTTTCATTAACACTTCTCCTGTGACACTTGCCAATAAATCCTGGAATTGCTTGCATTCCTTTAAAAAAGAGGGAGGCAACAGCTGTGAGGATGCAGACCAGAAATGTTACTTGGTGTGTGATAAAGAGCATGAAATGGGGTTGAATTCTTAATTTAACATCTTCATTTTTATGTATAACGTCCATAATTAATAATAATTTCCCAGAGTGACTTCTATATTAAGAAATTCAATATGCCCATAAGTATTTATACATTTTCTGTGCAATCCTGTTCCATTTTCAATATAAAAGTTTCTCATATATGGAAATGACTTTAGGATCAAGGTCAGGGTTTTTATGGAGTGATTTGAGATTCCTCAGGATAAAAATGCCATCTAAATGTAAAGATACTGTTTGTTAGGCATTAGTGCTTTACAGACAGTAAATTTAATGGGCCTGATTTTCATTTACCTTTACAGTCAGATGAGGGATCTATTTTGGAAAAGTCACCACTGTGAGGAAAGAAAAACAATAGCCAGGAAATTGCTAATGTTAATGTGATGTAAAGTCAAGCAACCATTTCCAATCTCGTTTAAACTTTAGATTCAGGCAGGGCCTGGAACCTGCGCTTCATTTTAATCATGTCAGCAGTCCCAGCAGTGGGGAGACCACTTAAAATTAGGATTTTCTTTCTGCCTGCACAGAGGCCTCGGTCAACAGACTCCAAAATACATTAGCATTTCTCATCCCAACTGCCTGCTCTCTTAATGGATGGATGGTCTTCTCCCAAACCACGGGCATGGAATAGATATTGAATGGAGCAGAAAATCTTCCCTGTTGGAAGGAGATGGGGAAGGGGAGGCTCATCCCTGGAAAGAAAGAGGGAATCCCAAGGGAAATCCCTGCTGAGGTGCTCTGAGGAATCACAGTGAGGTGCCCACATTCCTTCCTTAACTGGGATAAACACCTAAAATAAGAGGGAAGGAATTATTTTTCCAGAGGTTTCTCTGCCTTTTCCTACCCCTAGGGGACGTGTCTTATCTTCCACGGAATCCCAGAGCAAGCCAAGCTGGAAGGGACCCACAAGGATCGTCAACAATAAATAAATTAACCAAGGAACTCCCCCAGAGCCTCCTCCCTCTCAATGGTGCTATTCAAATTATCTGTATTATTGGTCATTTTAAGGATTAATCTTGCCAGAGAGCTGCTCTGAGTGTCTGCTGAAAAACAATGTCCCCTTGTGCCTTGGATTCCAAAATAAAGTGCCCAGTGGGAATTTCAGAGCGCGGATTTATAAATAAGATACGCTCACAGTCCATATTTTGCACTTTCAGTTTTTAAGTGCAGTGTGATCTCGAATTTGATGGGCTTTGGGTTTTTTCCCAAACACAAAGATCAGACAGAGCCATTTTCTGCTGCTTCTAAAGTAATGATGTGCAATTTAGTGTTCTGCACGAGTGGAGATATTTTTATATATTGTGAGTACGTGTTTATCCTTCAAGCTTTAGAAGGCTGCTCACAACAGGAAATATTTACCAATCCTTCAGGAATCTGCACTCTTTTGAAGAAATCATTAAAAGAAAATTTGCTTCTGACACTCAGGGACTTGAAGAACTCTTGTATGTTTTGGGGGGTCATTCTTGGAAACTTCGTTTTCCCCTTAAAATTGGCAAGATGTAGTTAGCTTTTATATATATATAGATAGATAGATAGATAGATAGATATAGATATAGATATGTATTTTCTTAATAAAAAGTAGGGTTTGTGTGTGATTATGGCTAAAAAGAGAGGAATAAAATGCTATAAACATCTTCCTGCATGATCCAGGATGATTTTGTAGATTTTAGGATTGGAAAGGATCATCGCAGTTTTCTCTTTCTAAGAAATATCCCTGGACCTCGAGCAGGATCCAGGCCATGGGATGCCAGCCCTGTGACTTGCCTGTGTTTCACTTTGTGGGATTTGGATTAAATTCCACTTGAAAGGCCTGAATTTACTGGAAATTTATCATATTCCATGGTAAAAGTTGGTTTATTCTTTGGTTGATCTCGCAGCCGGATCCAGAATCCTTTGGACAAGGAGCTTTCCTGGGACGATTCTTTCTCCCAGCCCATTTCCAGCAGGGAAACGAGGACCCTGAGAGACTCTGGGAATGCAGTGATTATTCCCAGTCTTGGATCTGCTGCAGCTTTGTGATCTCAGCCTTTTTTGTCAATAAGAACTTTAAAAATCACAGGTGAAATCTGCAGCTGAAGCAAACATATTCAATCAGAATCTGGTGGGGTGCAAAACCACCAAAACACCATGAATGAATGAATGCAGGAATACTTTAGACCTGTTTTCCAGTGTTCTTCCACAGAAAACACAGTTTGGAGTATCTGGATGGAAATATTGAAGTGTTTCTTTGGGATGTTGTTGATGGTGTTTGGTCCATTCACCAGCAGCTCACAAGTTCCTACCCCTGTCAGCTCCCAATGTCCATGGGAACAGAGTGAAAAAAAGCTCCTCAGTTTAAATTCTAAAATAAATCATCATTCAATAATTTACTTATCTTGGTCTCTGTATGAATCTGACTCACAAGACCCTTGAGCAACCACACCAAAAAAAATGCTGCTGATAAATATTCAGCTGACCATGGCATGGCCCACGTGGCTTGGCAATCATTCACTCCCCAAACCCAGCTTCACAGCCAGCAAAGAATTTTCCAAGAGAACTTAAAAATAGCTTGCCAGCAAAGAGCGTGAGGATTGAGATTTCATGGAACACAATTAGAGACGTGAAAATGCTCCGTGATAAAAATATTGCAAGGATTTATTGGGTTTTTTATTCCATCTCCTTTAGCTAAAATTTGCTGCTTCAGAAGTTTTCTGCTTTCCATCTGATCCAAAAGGTTGGGGTTTAAGTGATTCTTGACAAAAATAGCAGGTCTAAAGGGGCAGCAGGAATAAACTTACTTGGGGAGAACAAACACCTTGACAGAAGAGGGAATTTCTCCTCAGAGGGGAACATTTCCCAGGGAATCTGTGGGATGAACAATTACACTGCCAAAATTGCTGGGAAAGCCTGTGAAACACAACTGGCTGTGTTGTGGCAGTGATGGCTTGGCCAGAGGGCAGAGTGCTGGGAGGTCGTGTCCTGGAAACACTTTGAGGCTCTGTGCCCACGACCTTGAGCTCCTCAGACCAAAGAGATCCTGAAGGGATGCCCCATCCCTGGAATTATTTAAGGTCAGGTTGAAGGGAGCTCTGAGGAGCTGATGGAGTTGATGTCCCTGCTCACTGCAGTGGGGACTGATTGTAACTTTTTAAAAATTCTTTTTGTGTCTTTTTTCTCTCGATTCTGCTGCTGTGCTTCTTCTGCCCTTCTTTTCACTCCTGGATTTCTCAGCTCCTCTGAGCTGAGCTCCTTGGGGATGTTCCCTCACGGGGAGTCCCGTTTATCACAGCCCTCTGGCTCAGGACACAAACTCCAAAGCCTGTTGGGATCTTGTTCCTCGTGTTTATCAGGATGTTATCACAAAACTTGGCAGGTCTCTCCAGACTTTCTGCACAAGTTTAATTC
>NC_031768.1:2217768-2243398 GCF_001522545.3 Parus major
TTTCATATTGTATGAAATTCAGTGTTTTTCTGGATCTCAGAGACAAGGACACACACTCTGTGTCTCAGACTCCAACACTGATGACCTTTGAACGTCCCTTCCAACCCCAACCATGGTTCTGTACCACCCATAACACCAAATGATCCATCCAAGCCACAAAAGGAATTTAATAAAATGGTTTTAAAGACATTTCTCTGTCTCTCCTGGTTGCACAGATGAGGTAGGGGACAAACCCAAACTCCTCTGGCTGCTTACAGCACCCAAGCAGACAGAAGTGATGCTGGAAAAATCTGATGGGTTGATTTTCTTTTCTTCCCCCCTGCATCCCATAAAAAAGTGGTAATTGACATTTTAATGCATGACATGTCGCATTCCTTCATAACGCTGCCGTAATTGAATCCACGTGAAACTGGAGTGCTCTGGGTGACCCCGGAGTGTGCCACACACCTGGAAGCAGTGAAGTTCAATTAATATGTCATTGCTACTAATAACAGCTACTACTGAGAACCTCCAGCCAGTGGCTGCTCCAGGGGAAACAGTAATCCTTGGATTTAGGCAGATAATGTACAGTAAACACCAAGGAGCCATTGTTTACACGCAGCGCTGCTTTGGATCAACACTTAAAACCTTGCTCTCTCACTAATTTACTTTTTTTTATTATTATTATTATTATTTTTTCACTGAATTCCACCATTTAATTCACCCCCTGTGCTGCATTTGTCCAGCTTGGTGTGTAAAAATTTGCAGCTCCTAAAATAAAATCAGCTGAGGGCCATTAGTGGACTGAATCAAACAGCGCCGAGACAAAGGTTCATGCAATAAAAAGGGGGCATAAATCACACACTTGCACAGAGAGGAAAAAAACTGTGATAAAATGGCCTTAAGGACTTGATTTAATCTGTCAAAACCCAGGAAATTTAGAGTGGAGAGTTGAGAGTCCATCCTTCACTTGGCTTGTTGTTAAAATCAAGTTATCAGAAGTCCTACATCAAGGAAATGGATGTGCACACACAAGGAGCCTGAATATTCCCTTCATTAATTTACTGGTCCAGCAGAGAGGTTGAAATTCTCTTTTTTATTATTTCAGATCTGATTTCATTCAGTTGTGGCTCTGGAGACAACCTGTGAGTCCCAGGTGTTGAACCTGAGAAATCCAGAAGTTCATAAGGAATCAAAATTGATGGAGCTCTGAGCAACCTGGTGGAAGATGGAATTGGACAACCTTTAAACCACTCCAACCCAGGATTGTTCCTGAATCCACAATATCCCCGTCCTGGCTGGGATTATGGAGCAGGATATCGAGTTTCAAACATTACATCACTTGGAAAAGCCTCCACGGAGTGAAAACACTGAAGACCAAGGTGATGATTCATGAGGAGTTTGGCCTCTTCACAGAACCTCTGTTTGCAGCATCAGACCTGTGAGTTTTTCTTGGTGTCGAGGCAAATCTCAGGGGAGTTGTAGTTTCTGGCTGAGTAATCCCCAAAGATCCCAACTTTTATTGAAAATGGGGTTGAATTTGTGCAGAGCCTCCCTCCTCCTCCAGCACCTCTCATCACCACATCTATTTTATTCCTCCAGCCACGCTGGGCTCTCATCTCAGATTTGCCTGAGATTTATCTGTCAGCTTTATCTCCTCCTAAATTCAGTTCAGCTCTCCAGCTGATTCTCTCAGGAATTCACAATAAATAATATTCCCTGTGGTTTTCCTGCTCCTATTTCCCCTCGCTTTGCTTTTGTAAATCTCGGTTTCAAGCCTGTTCTACTGACCCAAAATCCCACATTTATGGGTTTAGAGCCCAAATTTCCTCAGTGATGGTGGGCAAAGCACTGGGAAAGCAGCTGGGAGAATATTCCTCTCATATTAATTATACAAATTTCGCTAATTCTGAGATCCTCTCTGGTAGATTTTGGTTTTTTTCTTTTGAACTCTCCAGTCCACTCTGCATTTTTTGAGGGTCAGAGGCATCGGTGGAATCAATCCCACTGTATTTGCACTGCCCAACACTCCCAATCTATTCAGGGTAAACATTTCTCTGCCAATCCCCACTGAGCTTTCCCAAGATATGCTAATGAAACCTCTCCAGTGCTGGATAAACCCCACAGCAGAGAAAGCTGAGGGGGGAAAAAAATAAATACAGGGAAGGTTCTGGGTTCAAAAGGGAGGAAAGAGGAGAAAAATGTGTTCAGAATTTGTCTTTTAGCAGGAGGAGGAATAAAATAATTTCTGAAGCCACTCAAGTCACAAAAGGAGACAACAATTTGGACCAGTTTGTGTTGGTGCGGGGAATCTACTGATTTCTTCCCTCAGAAAATGAATTTATTGGGAGATTTAAAGCCAAGGATCTTATTTAGCTGAGGTTGGTTTTATGGAGAACTCCATATGATTCCAGGAATTTTTGGAAATTCCTTATAAGTTGTACAGGAAAACAGAGGAATAATTCCACATATTTGTCTAAAGCAACATGAAATTTCCTCCTGTTTGCGTGTTTATTTTGGGGGGTTTTTTTATTTTACTTGGTTGGGTTTAGGGTTTGTTTTTTTTTTTTTGGATATGGAAATATAAAAAAAAATTAATTTGAAGACATGGAACAAGGTTTTTTACTTCCTTGCAAATAATCCAAATCACAGCATCATTTCCAAACTTCTAAATTGCTCTGGGATTGGGCTCTTCCTAGGGGAATGTATAAAATAACTGAGCACTAGGAAGTCACAGGGAGATTTTAAAGGGGTGCTGGGCTGGTTCCTAGAGCCTTTTTCCTACCTCACACATAAACATCTTCTTCATCTTGACATTCCCTGGCTGGAATTTTCTTTTCTTTTTAGGGGAGGGGTCTGGGTTTTAGGTTTTTGTTGTTGGGGGTTTTTTTGGGGTTTTTTTAGGTTTGGGATTTTAAGAGAAAAAGCAAAAAGAAAAGAGAGTTCAAGATCTAAGTCTGGAGCAGAACATCATTTTCCCTCATTTTCCTGTGAGTGATCCTGAATTGATGAGCTGATGGGAAAGTTCTGTTGTCTTTGAGGGATTTCAAACTTCCATCTCCATCTTTTCCACAGAAAAATGTGGGGAGAGGAGCCCACACTGGAGCAGGTTTGGTAGGAGCTGTGACCCACAGGAGCCCCAGGCTGGGGAAGTTCCTGCAGGAAAAGGGATCCACCTGGAGCAGTTCCTGCAGGACTGACCCCATGGAAAAGGGGGCAATTCCTGAAGGACTGACCCCATGGAAGTTGGATCAGTTCCTGCAGGAATGACCCCATGGAAAAGGGGGCAATTCCTGAAGGACTGACCCCATGGAAAAGGGATCCATGAGCCCATGGAAGAGGGATCAGTTCTTGAAGGACTGAGCCCATGGAAAAGGGATCCACAAGCCCATGGAAAAGGAAGCAGTTTCTGAGGGACTGACCCCATGGAATTTGGATCAGTTCCTGCAGGAATGACCCCATGGAAAAAGGATCCACCTGGAGCAATTCCTGAAGGATTGACCCTATGGAAAAGGGATCAGTTCCTCCAGAACTTACCCCATGGAAGTTGGAGCAGTTCCTGAAGGACTGAGCCCATGGAAAAGGGAGCAATTCCCACAGGACTGATCCCATGGAAAAGGGAGCAATTCCCACAGGACTGACCCCATGGAAAAGGGACACACTCTGGAGCAGTTCCTGATGGAGCTCCCCCTGAGCCACTGGAAAAAAATGAGAGCATTTTGAGCCCAGGAAAAAGAGAGGGGTGTATTTTTTAAGAAGGTATTTTTTAAGACCTACTTTTTATTTCTCATTATCCCAGCCTGGTTTGACTACAAGTACATTAATTTTTTCCCCAAGTCAAGCCTGCTTTGCCTGTGCCACCAATTCCTGAGCATTCTCACTGTCCTTATCTCAGCCCAGGAGCCTTTCAGGATACTTTCTCTCCCCTGTCCCGCTGAGGAGGGGGTGGCTGAGTGGCTTTGGTGGGTGTCCAGCACCCAGGCAGGGCCCACCCACCAACAGAGGCTGTGCTTGAACCCCTTGGGACAAAGGAGGGAGTTGAGCCTGGATATTCATCCTCTGCCTGGTTTTGTGTAGAAAACAAGGACACTTCTGCTGTTGGAAGTGGGGAGGGAGAAGCTTTCAGTGCATTTGCACCGTGTCTTCCTCACAATTCCTTGCTGTCCTGGGTTTTGAGGTGCAAATTTCAGGATCAGCATCCAAAAGCCAAACAGATCATTTTAGAGGGCAGCATCTTCTGGGTGTCCTTCCAATGGTGACAGAACTTGGGTCATCTTTGTTTAGTTAAGACTGAACCTATCCCAAACTCCCATAATAAAACCTGGAAACCTTGATGATATGAACCCTGACTTCAGAAAGAAGGCAGGAAAAGCTGGAAACAATAACGAGGAAAAGCAGCAATTCCTATATGGGTGAATTTTCACTTTTCCCATGCTAGATCTTCCCAATCAGCCTGATGGCACCAGCAAGGAAACTTCTTTTCCCCTTCCCTTCCCTCTATTCCCAGTGTTTCTCCTGCCTTGTTGAGGCTGCACTGTGGGAATTCCACGCTGGTTTAAGCTCCTGGAAATTTGGAGATTTGGCTGATCCATTTGCAGGGCTGAGGTCTTGAGTTCACAAAAGTGACCTTGAGCAGAACTTCTGCTTTCCTTCCCCATCCCCTCCATGCCCCTCGTGCTCCAATCCCTTGTGAAAAGCTCATTCTTTACTTAAATTTCTCTGCCTGTCCATGGTAAAAAACCTATTTAGAAATCAAAGGTGCAGTTGTTAATGACAGCACATTCATTTGCTTATGGCTGTGCTCAGAACAGAGTAAAACATCCCGTAATTAGGCATAAATAGCATTATGCATAAATAACATTTTCCATCCATCATTTCTAAATCATGACCAAAGTATTTATAAACTTTACCATCAAGTTTTACCAAAGTCCTTCTGACAGTCATTATATAATGCATTGAATGCCAAACAGCATAAAATACCACCATAAAAAAAAGAGAGAGAGAGAAATGGTTTTGAATCAGAATTCCTCTATTCCTCACAGATCCATTATTCATCTCCACTAGATTAGTCACACTGTTCATATAAGCCAAGGACCACTGAGAAAACAAATCTCTGAGCAGAACTTTGAAAAAGTAAATAAAAATACTCACATTGACTTTTTATAATGTTCAAAGGATTTCAGACAGATAGAATAAAAATGATCCAGTGTGTGCTTTTCCCACTAAGTTTTTTCCAGTTTCTCCAGCCAAAAAGCTTCCTCTCCCTGATTGATACACTCCCTCTCCTATTCCCAGCTTCTGCCTTTTAAACTATCCCCCATACTTAAAAGAAATACGGTTTGCAGCTTATATTAGCAGCAGCAAATGTTTGGTCACGAAACTTTGGGTGTCATAATTAATACCAATTATCGGAGCCGTATGAAAATACTTTCGGAAAATTCATTGAATTCCAGCTCCGGCTGTGGGGTGAGGAGGGGGGAAAAAAATTTAAGTTGACCTTAACAAAACAACTTTATTCTCCTTAGAAAACTGAAATTGAAAACCTGACCCGAACATGAGCACTGCGAGTTTTGAACTTGGGCATATTTTTTTGCAAATATCATCCATTTGGATCAGTCCATCAACCCTGACAGCTCCTGCAGAGTTGCACGCCTGTGTTATCGCTGCACACAGCCTGCACCCCATTCTGCAGCATGGACAGCAAAATAAAACCCCCAAACTGAAGGGGAAAAACCACCCACAACAACCCCATAACCTTTATTTCATTTTTAAACAGCCGTATTTTTTCTGGATAGGAGCTTTTTGACACCCCCCCCCTCCCCTAAATGCTGTCTGGGTAACAAGAAAGAGCCTTGAGATTTCCTTCCCTCCACCCCGATTAGAAATGGGATCCATGCCCCAGCTGGATATTTCCAGTTCATGCCCAGTAGAAATAATTTTCTGTCCTGTTGCCAAACGTGTCCCATGTGGCCAGCAAAGGCTGGACAATAGCAGCAATAGAGCTTCCAGAAAGGAGCTGAAAACGATCCCCCGCAACCGGAGGCCTCGATTCTGCATAGTTTCATAATTCCAGCACCGAGATTCCACTTCCTTTTTTCCCCTTTCAAGTATTCAGCTCCAATCCATCCTATTGCCAATGTTTATGGCTCCCACCTTGTCTGAAAGGACATGTCCTAGAAGGTTGATCCCAAAATCTTCCACTTCACCCGTAATCCTCAGGCACACCAGTAACCCCATTGAATATCAATATAGGATGGCGGTGCCGGGGCAAGTTAAACAAATCCTGAGGAATCTGTTTTATTAGCATTTATAGGATTTGCGTGCGTGAGCGGCTGTGTGTGTACAGCCACACTTGGGAGCTGTAGTTACAGGGAAAAAAAGAAATCCGGGGGATTCCTCCGGGGACGATCAGCACCGCTGGTCCTGGAGCTGGGAGCGGTGCTGATGCTGCAGACTGGAAATGTTCAAATATCTGACGATATTTTCTTTCCTGTGGAGCTCGGTGGTATTTCTCACAGTTAATACTTCAGCTAAGCACATCAGACTAAAGTTAAGCCCCGCTCTGTGCTCGGCTCCGCAGCCCCGATTTCCTCCCCAGCCTCCACCGAGGAGTAAAAATAAAAGTAGGAAAACTCCACCAACACCAAAATCGCGGAGCTGAGGAGTTTTTTTTGTGGCAAGAGCGGCACTTTCAGGGACACGGGGAGGGTGGCGAGTCCCTGTAAACCTCGACCCTGGGAATTCCTTTGGATCCCGGGCGGGGCAGGGACGGGAGCGGTCCCGGCTGTGCCTGAAAGATGAGGAATTACCCCCCCAAAAAAGGTGTTGGACCCCTTTTCTTGGAGCCTCGGGTCACGGAGACACGGGACACCCACCCGAGCAAGGGAAGGGTTTGTTTGGGGGTGCGCGGGGGTGATTCTCACCTCTCGTTTTCCTGTTTTCCCTCTCCAGTTGAAAACCCTGGGAAGAAATAAAAAAAAAAAAAAAAAGGGAAAACGTTGGAAATGTTCCTTCACAACAGAGCTCACCTGGGGAAGAAATTCTCTCCCTCTGTCTCGCTTGGAGGGTTTTCCCCTCCAAGCAAAGGGAAAAATGTTAAATAACATTTATTTAATGTTACAAGCGCGCCCAGTGGAGGATTCCACAACAAGATATCCGTAAAAACATGACCTGAATATAAATAATAAACTGTTTTATTTATTCTCCGAATTTATTTTCATCCCGACCAGGAGTTTCTTTTGAAAAGGGTGGCAGGGAATTCTCTGCAGCCACCTCGGACTCACAGAGCTTCACATCGCCGATCCACCTCGATAGATTTGGGCCACCCTTGCAGCACGGTGATTTTTCTTTTTCTGTCGGGATTATGTTAAAAACATTCTCAGAACTGCCCTTTCTCCAAACCACCGCAATTTGTTGGAAACACAACACGTTCCCTTCACGCTTTCCTTTGCCACCCCGTCGTTTGTCTCTATATTTTGTTTACAGGACACAGAAATGTCCCATATAAATTCCTTTTCGGGGTTAGCGATCGCGGAGCTTGTTATCGGACCCGTTAGGACCTGCCTTGATATACAGCTGATTTTCCACAAAAACAAATATATCTATATGTAAATAAAATATTTTTCCCCTATATATATTTTTATTTATTTTTACCTCTGCTCATACGTCCAGTTTCGGCGGCGGGCGGAGGTTGCATTGAATTTTGAGAATTTCCCCACAAAGCTGAAGTTTCTTTTCGACGGCTGTTTTTGGTTATATTTTTTCTGTTTTGGGATTTTTTTGGGGGGTGTTTTTTTGGTTGTTGTTTGTTCTTTTAGTTTGTTTGGTTGGGTTTTTTTCCCCCTTAATTAATTTACATTTGTTTTGCTCGGCAAAAAGTCCCAGACGAAACACGCTTCAGTAAAAACTAAAAATAAAAATACGTGGGTTAAATCTGGCCAATGCTCCCAGAAGAGGTGTCCCCACAGAGAGGGGCACGGGGCAGTTGTTTCACCCCTATTTTGAAGGTAAAAAGGGCAGAGCAGGAGGCAGAAACGAGGCACATCCCACACTTGGGTTTTCAGTCAGCTTTCCTTGACCTCCGAGCCAGCTCCAGCCTCAATCCCACCCATTCCCTGTTTGCCTCCCCGGCAAAAGCCGCTGTCCCCAGGCGGGTCAGCCAAGGGACGGGCTCGCTCCCGGGTACCTGAGGCAGGAGGGGATGGATTTGGGAGCAGAGGCCGTGCGGGTTTGTCCCGGAACCCTTCGGGGCTCCTCTCGCCCGCTGCTGCAGCCGGAGGTGCCGCGGTGCCCCCGCTCGCCATCCCGGGGGCTGCGCTGGCCCGGCCGCGGGGTTAAAGAGCGCGGCCTTTCCCTCGCCGTGCCCGGCCCGGGCTCTTTCTGCTCTAATGGGATAATTACAGAGGGCCGGGCGAGCTTAAGCAAACACACTCGCCCGCCGGCCGGGCCTCTGGCGGGATTAATATTAAGGACCGGTGCATTGTGTGTCCCATCCCCCTCGGAGCCCTGGGTGTGGAGCCGCGTCTCGCCGGGCTCTGCCTGTCCCTCCCTTCCCTCTTTCCTTGCTGCTTTAATCCCCACGCGTGTCCGGGACGCATCGTGGGGCTTTGTCCCCAAAAGCAGCCCCCGTCGGGTTAAACCCGGCCGGGCTCGGCTCAGTCCCGGTTTAATTCCCTCACTCGGGACATGAGGAAGGAGCCCAGGCACGGCTTTAGTGACTCAGTCCCGGTTTAATTCCCTCACTCAGGACATGAGGAAAGAGCCCAGGCACGGCTTTAGTGACGAGCTCTGCAGAGGTGCCCGCTCCATCCTCCGCCGAGCGCTGATCCGGCAGCTCCGGGGTTAAGCCCGGCTCAGCGGCTCCCACGGAGCTCTGCCCCCTCCTCCGCATCTACCGGGGGCCCCGTGTAGATATTTTTGTGTATACACGTGTAATACGTAAAATAGCGATTATTTACAGGGTGTAAATGTGCGCTGAGGCCGCGCGTACCTGTGTGAGTGCCCAGGTGCGCTTTACCCAGCGCCACAACAACGGGGGAAAGTCTCGGGTGGCTTTTGGGGGCTGGGGAAGGAGCCCCACGCGTGTCGCACCCCCCGTGGCAGCTGTGACCCGGGTGGGGTGGGACAAAGAGCCCCCTCGGGGTGACCGAGAAGGGCAGAGAGGGGTAAGGGGCTCTGCGGCCCCCGCCCCCGGCTCCCCCCGGGCCGGCCTCCCGTCCCCTCGCAAGCGCTGATTGAAGCTCCGCGCCGGCTCCTCTGGATTTGGGTCCCTCGGAGGGCGCTGCGAGGGAGGACACGTCACGGATACATTATCCCCTCCCCTCTTGAGGCTCTCCTGGCTTTCTGCAGCCTTTGCTAAAGAATTAATCGAGAGGTCCACTTCAGAGCTCCTTCTGCCCCTGGAAAAAAAAAATATAAATAAATAAAATAAAAAAGGCGAGGAAAGAAAGAGAGAAAAAAAAATAAAGCGGAGATATCGGTGCTTTCAGACGAGGAGCTGTGATTTGCGAGAGGAGGGGAATTTTACCTTCGATCTTTGCCGAATTGCGGGAGGTGAATGTAGCAAACCCTCCCCTTGCCTTTGAAAGGCATGTCTCTGCCAAAGAGCCACCGCTTCGCTCTCGAAATACGTGACAAATAAAAGAGAAACAAAAAAAAAAACAAAAAAAAAAAAAGAAAAAGAAAAAAAGAGAGAGGCAGAGAAACGATTCCTATCTTTCAAATTATTTTTCTTTAAAAGAAGGGGGAAAAAAACAAAAAAAAAAACCCAGAAAAGCAAACCAATAAATAAAAGCAACAAAATCAATGCCGCGCCTCTGCCAGCGCTCGGACTTGTTTGGAAAGAGACAACGCTGAAGTGGCACAGGTCCCGAGGAAAACGGATCCTTTAATTTGACTCCGCATGAGAAGCGCATTTGGAGCCGGGCGCAGCGGCAGCAGCGGCAGGAGCAGCCCCGCAGCCCCCGCAGCCCCCGCGGGGCTCGGCGGCCCCCGCGGCCCGGAGCTGCCGGAGCCGCTCGGGCACGGGCGGAGCAGCAGCGCCCTTCGGCCGCAGGAACCCGCCCGGAGGGGAGAGGCGGAGGGGAACGAGAGCTGCTGATCCCGGAGCGCTCCAGCCATCAGCCGCAGTCACCGGCTTTGACTTTGTTTCGGCGGGGAACTCGCGTCGTGTCCTCGGCATCTCGGGCTCCGGGACCAGCTCACTTTGCACTTCGTTCAACGAGCAGCGCCGTCGTTCGGTTTCCTTCTTTTTTTTCTTTTTTTTTTTTTTTTTCTTCAGAGACAAAATGTCCAAAAATGGTTCAGCCTGCTTAGCCCAATGATTTCTTGCATGGACGCTCTATTTTCTTTTTTTTTCTTTTTTCTTTTTTTTTTTTTTTTAATTATTATTTTTGGACGGGGAAGGATAGGGTAAAAGAAATCGTTCAGCGGTTTGCTCCCCGTTAAGGAGAAGATCAAGATCCTATTCCCAGCTGCACGCAGAGGACGAAAGCTGCCGTAGGTCTTTCAGTCTGGGTTTGGGAGCCCTCGCTACTGCAGGGTCAGAGCAGAACTGCCTTCTCCGAGCGGCTTTCCAGTCCTGGTTGTAGCTCAGAAATCGCCTCCCCCCTCCTCGCACCATTTCTGTTGGTGGTGTTTTTGTTTGGTTGGTTTAGCTTTATTTTTTTCCTCCCCTTTTTGTCCTTTTTTTTTTTTCTTCCCCGTTCGTTTATTATTATTATTATTGTTATTATTAATTATTGGTTTGGGTAAATTCCCTTCCTTCAACGAAAATACTAACTCTGCAGTGGAAATCCATGCCCCCAGCCATTCGGAAGAATCGGGTCTAATATGCCAGTGACATCCCCGCCTTGCAGCAGTCGCGATGAAGGAAAAATCCAAGAACGCGGCAAAGACTAGACGGGAAAAAGAAAATGGAGAATTCTACGAACTGGCCAAACTCCTGCCCTTGCCCTCGGCCATCACCTCGCAGCTGGACAAGGCTTCCATCATCCGCCTCACCACCAGCTACCTGAAAATGCGAGCGGTCTTCCCCGAAGGTAAAAGCAGCCCCGGGGCTCCGGGGGAGAGCGGGGAGGGGGCGCTGGGCTGGGCACGGCCCCATCAGCGCCTGGCAGGAGGGAGGGGGTGCCTGCAGCGGGCTCAGAGCGAGGGGGACTGAGGGCAAAGCGGGCTGGAAATGAGCCCCACTGCCCTGGAAGAGGAGGCAGCGCTGCGCTGCGCTGCCCCAAGCCCGGCGGAGGTGGGAGGCAGAGCCTGCCGGTTCATCCCTCCTTCCTCCCCCTCCTCCTCGGCTGCGTTGGCTCCTGGGGACCGTCCCGATGAGAGCGGGCTCGGGTCGTGTCCGCGGCCCCGGAGGAACCCGCCCGGCTCCCGGGGATGGCCCCTCGGCACGGCGCTTCCCGTCCGGGCACGGCCTCGGGGAGGGAAAAAAAAGCCCCAAAACTGTGTGGTTGTTATTATTATTTTGTTATGGTTGGAGTTTTCTGGAGCTAGGGAAGCAGGCTGGGAATGAAGGCGCGGCTGCTCCGCAGCGAGGCCCTGCGGCTTCTCCTGGGGCCGGGGAGAGAGGGGAAGAGGCTCCGAGCCCAGCCCGGCCGGGACCCCGCTGCTCCCGTGGCTCTTCTCGGGGACACCCAGCAGCGAGACCCGGCACCAAGCTCTCCTTCCCGGAGGGTTTGGGGGAAATCAGCCCCCGGGAGAAGGGGCGAGGGGAGGCTGTGCCCGTGCTGTCCGTGCTGCCGCCGAGCTGATGCGGAACGAGCCGCTAGTCACTGCCTGCGGGTGCCTAAATAAAGCCCAGCTGCCCCGCTTTGTCATTTGTTTGTGCCGCTCCGGCCCAGGAGCAGGGTGAAGGAATTAGCAAATTCCGCAGGGGGAAGGTCTGCTCTCCGGCGCGGTTTCTAAGGAGCTTTATTAAAAGGCTAAAAAGAAAAAAAACCAACTAAAAATAAAATAGAGGGAGGGCGGAAAAATCCCCCTCCCAACCCGAGCAAAGCTTACCGTCGTGGCCATTTAATTCAGAAATTTCGGGAGCACGGAGCAGCCGTGCTATGGGAAGCCGGGGCTCCTTTAGCGTGCGGAGCAAGGGGAGCGAGGCGCTGCTCCGCCGCATTTTCCAGCCATTATTCCCCACCGGGAAATTTCCCGATGAGAAACAGAGCGTCGTAATTTCGAGGTGGGGGTCACTGGCCGGCCGTGCCTGGCGAACGTGCCCCCCGAACGCCTTTGATTTAGGAGGGAGGAAAAGCGGCACGTTTCGAGATGCTGCTGGATGCGTCCCGGCTTTTCCAGCCTTGCTGATCCTCAAGAGCAACGAGGCGACCCCGAGAGCAGGTTTATACCCAGAGCTCGGGTGTGTTTTATGTGTCTGTCTTCCCTAAACAGGCCGGGCGTGCGCTTCCGCACACTCTGCTTATTAAGGGCAACGTTTAAATGCATACAGCGAATTCCTGATCTTTCATCGTCTTAAGTACGGCTGGAAATACATTTAAAACCAAAGCTTTGCATCCAGGGATGACAGGCCGGGGGAATTACCTCCTCCGATCCCCGAGCCCTGCGTTTAGTGCCTGGGAGGGTGGAGGGGAAAGGGGGGAGCCGGACAGAGGCGTCTGCAGAAAGATTTTTTTAGAGCGGGGTATTTGTTCCACACAGTCCCGCAGCACCCAAACTTCCCTCTCCCTCGGGATTTGCCCTTGGAAGAGAGGAGGGTGTCCCCCATCCATCCGTCCTTCTCCCCTCTCCTCATACTCGGCTACCGGTTCCCAGTTGGCTTTACTGGGAGGAGAAACAGCTCGGGAAGGATTCCCAGCTTAAATCCTGGACTGGCGAGGCCTGGGGAAAGAACCCGTTGGATCCGATGGGTGCAGGGCACCCCCGCCCGAGATCCTGAGCCGTGAAATAAAGGTCGGCACGAACCAGGCCCCCTCTCCAGCCCCGGCCTCCGCTGCACTCCCACGGGAATTGTCCCCGGACAGAGGGTCCAGCACCCCGGGCTGCCCCAGCCGTCACCCTGCGAGGCTTAAAGGGGTGACAGGGTGGGGGGGACAGGTCTGAGATGCCACCAGACCCGTGATAGGCCCGGACTAGCTGCGGCCAGCACGACCAGAAGTGGTGTTGAGCTGCAGACCTGGCTCACAGCTCTGTCTAGACTGGAGGGAAAGAGACCGAGGGAGAGAGAGAGAAAGAGAGCTGTGTTTTTAAAACCCTCGGCGGATGGCTAACCCCCCATTTCCTAAACATAGTTTAGAAAAAGTTTGAGACCCTCAGCGAGGTGACTGATCCCGACAGGGCTTGTCAGGGTTTGGGATAGTTCTCCTGCTCAGCCCGGCCAGGTTTTTCCCGAAGAGGGACCGAACCCTCAGAGGCGCCCGCTCACACTGCAAGAAACGAGAGTGAAATTGGATTTCGGCCCCAGCTCCTTTCGCCCTCGCAGTGCAAACCCTGCAAGGGACAAGGTCGTGCTCCGATATCCCAGCTGTGCCCTGCGGGATCGCTGCGACCTTGAGGTTCAGGAGTTAAAGTCAGGACACAGCAGCCTCCCCCGAGCTGTCGCTAACACCCTCTTCTCTCGTGTTTTTGGGGTTTTGTTGTTGTTGTTGTTGTTGTTGTCACGGCTTTGTTACTGTAGAACAAAAATACACCACGAGACTTCTTCTGTCTGCGCTGTCAGTGTTCTTTATTTTTGATTTTTATTTTGAAAAGGAGCTAATGAAAGCAGGAGAGGCGAGAGTGGATCGCGTTTAAAAACCGCGATTCTCTGTCCCCCGGTTATGGCAGACTGGTGAGATCGTCACCCTCTCCCTCCCCCATCCCCGATGCAGTGTCCAAAACCGATTATAAAATTGGACATTTTTGGTTGTTTAAACCGGATGGGAGCGAGCTAATTAATACGCGACCCAAAATATAATGTGCGCAATACAAAACAATCCGAATAAAGTGAAGGAGCGGTAGAACTCAGACCTTCCTTATTCCGAGGGGCAGACAGTAGAAATTACTAGGAATATTCACGGTCTTCGGTCCCCATTTAAACCTGGCCACGAATGTATATTTTAAGAAAATCAAGGCGAATCGCAGCCATTTCATCTGATTGTCACACGCGCTGGGAAAAGGTTCGTTAATGAATTAAACAAATAAATAAAGAGCGAGGCGTGAGTAATCCCTTTTGAAAAGCCAGCCCCTATTGTACTAACCACTAATAGTGACATTAAAGGTCTTACTAAAACAAAAATGCTTTTTTTAGGGTTTTCCTGAGGCGCTCCCAGGCGGCGGGAGCCGCTGGCCCCGCGCTGCGGGGTCGGGGCGGGGACGAGCGGCGGCGTCGCTCCGGTCTCTCCCGGCCGGAGGGGAGGGAGGGAGAAGGAAGGGCGGGGGTCACTGCCGTGGGTCTGCCCGTGACCTCCCTGTCTGTAGGACGCCCGCTTTGGGGCCTCTTAACACGATCTGGTGGGTTGGGCTCGGCGGGGAGAGTTGAGTTTGTGCGGGTGTCCTGGGGGGCAGATTTGTTAGAGTATTTTTTTCTCCACTTTTTTTTTTTTTATTTTTATTTTTTTTCCCTCTGGGAGTTCGCCCTTTTAAAAAAAAAATATTTTATTTTATTTTTATAAAATAAGAATCTTGATCTTTACGCCCGTCCTTCCCACTGCCCAGCCCTCGGCCGCCTTCCCGACGCTGAGCCCGCAGAGTGGAGCTCGCACATCCCTGTCCAGCTCTGCTTCTTCCCAAAGTGCCCCTGACCTGGGGGTTTCCCCCCTCCCAGAGGTTCCCCTGGCCGGGCCCGGCTGTTTCTCTCTGGCTCCGGACTCATCCCGGCCCCCGGGCTCCAGCGGTGCCGTCGGGGCTGAGATCCCTCGCCCCCCGCTGCAGACGGGGCTCGGGGCTCGGTGTCAGCGCTGCCCTCGCCCCACTGTCTCCCCCTCCTCACGGGGTGACAGCAGAGCCTCGGACCTCGCCTCAACGAAGGGCACAAAGCTCGATGGAGCTCCGGGACCGCCCCCAGGGAGTTTCCCCGGGGCTCTCCCGGCCGAGAGAGGCACAACCGCTCTGGGGAAAACCCAGAAACCAGAACCAGCGGCGAACCCCCAGGGTTTGTCGTTGTCCCCATGTTCCTTGCGCTCCCGGGAACAGCCCAGCAGACACAAAGGAAATTCTCCAAGTTACAGGGCAACCCGATACTGAACGTAATACACGGCTAAGTAATTCTTTTTAGCAGAATCCCAAGCTGGAAAGCTCCCGGGCTTTCAAATGTGTGTGTGGACGAATTTCTGTATGCCGAAAGCAAAAGTGGGAGTCGTTCCCAAGTATTTCTAGATCTCATTACAGTTTCACTCACCCCGCTGCCTCCTGGAAACTGAGTAATGTACAAATGGTACAAATTGAGTGCTGAGGTTACTCTGAAAAACAGCCAGAGATGGCAAAAGACGGAGGGGGCGGAGGAGAATTTTGTCCGTGTTTGCCGCAGGGAGCGGGACGCGTTTGTACGAAAATCTCCCGGGTTTTCAACGGCAAAAGCAGCACCAATTTTGGGGTGTTTGTATAAAACCCACTCTGACTCCGGGCCGGAGCTGTCGGAGCCGGAGCTGCCTCCCGCTGCCCCGAGGGGTCCGGCGGGCACAGCCGCTCTTGGGGCCGGTGGTTTGTCCTGCCGGACATCCCGGTCCTGCCCTGCCCGGCGGGGACAGACAGCGGGGAGGACAGACACACATCAGAGAGGCTCATCTCGCCCGTGTTTGAGGCGGCGGGGTGCCAGAAAAGCCAAGGTTAAGCCTGGGGCTGGCGAGTGACCGTCCAGCGGGCGGCCCTGGGCCGTGCGGGCTCTGCCGCTGAGCCCAGCCCCGGCTCTCCGGGTCTCCGCTGCCGGAATCCCCCCGGATCGCTGGATCTGGGTGATCCCTGACCTTGTAGCCCTGCAAAGGAGCCGCGCTCGGGGCCAGGCCACCCCCACGGGTGCTGCCAGCATTTGCGGGGAGGATGCTCCAGCGGCACCTAGCAGGGAATTCTCCCTAGGGGCCAGGTAATTCCTGCTGCCAGGGGACATATGGAAATATTTCCTTCCCGGCAGCATCCCCAGACAGGGAGCGCTTCTCATCCCAGCAAAATCCCATCCCGAAGGAGCGGTGCAGGTTTCGGCAGCGATTTTGGCCTCGCTCCAGGCCAGTGAGGGAATTTGTGCGTTATTTACTGGCCGGGCAGGAGCAGCCCGGCCGAGCCTATGGCATCCATAGGTTCACAGGAATGCGCGTTTGCAAATCTCTCGGAGGAGAAGTTAAAATCTCTCGGAGGAGAAGTTAATGGGCGTTAGTCATTTATTCGAATGTAAGGTTTTATTCGTTTCGTTTTCACCTTTAAAGCGATCTGCTGGCGGATTAAATGATAAAATCACCGGCTTTAAAATAAGCTCAGACGAATGCCAGCCTGATCCATCGAACGTGTTTATGTTTGATGCGCGTTCGCGATTGCGACTCCAATTTAAAATGCCAAAGGGAGCAAATCTGAGGAAATTTTTATTCCGGGCTAGGAGAGAACCTCAGAAGTCGTGCAGATTTTGGGATGCTGTGAAAGGACAGCACAGAGAGAATTGTCCAGCACGGGTGGGGCAGAGACGGGGGTCGTTGTTGAGGAGTTTCGTGAGAGCTCAGGGAATAAATCTGCCTCGTCTTTCGGAATGGAAGAGCTCAGGGCAGTTTTGACACTGTAGTGCGTGATTCTTTTTGTAGGTTTGCAGTGTCATATTTCGAAATTTGTAATTAATAAATGGAAATAAGGGCAAACCCCTCGGCACAGGGACAGACTCTGGAGTTTGCTGTTGTTGCCGTCTCGGGGAAGAAACTGCAGGATGACTCCGCGATTTCCAAACTTTCTCCCCAGAAACCAAAAAGCATTTCAGCAGAAAGGACATTTTTTGCCGTGTCTCTGGAAGTTTAGGGGCCTTTTCCAAACGGAGAATTGGGAAACGGCTGAGAAAAACGCGAATTTTCGTTTGGCTCTTCCGAGCAAATTCCCAGTGCTTTTTTCAGAGCAGGGAAGGCGTCCTTTGCTTTCCTACGGGGAAAGCGCTGTGAATTCCCGGAATTTGGAGAAACCTGGAGGGACGGGCACGGGGTAGGGATGCAGTTCCCTCTTTTTTGGGTGCTGCTACTATCTTGAGAGGGCGAAAAGGAGGGGTCAGGGCCGGCCGAGCTCCCCGGTGTCCCCTGCCTGCCATGGGAAGCTCCTCAGCGCTTTCCCGGAGGGAGCAGGACATGGAGCCAAGCACAGGGAAGGGAATCAAAACTCGGGGGAAAGCGCCGCGTCCTCCCCTCCGCCTCCGGTCTCTCGAGTGGGAGATCCTGCCCATCCCAAGGGATGCCCCAAGAGCGGAGAGAAATCCCTGTAATCCCCAGACCAGGCTGAAGCGGCCAAAGAACAAACGGATCCGTGAGGGCGTCAGGAGGGAATCACGGAGCTGGAGCTCGGGGCAGGAATTCTTGCCAGTTTTCCCTCCCGTTCAGGAGCCGAGAGAAAGGAGATTTCTTTAGAAGCACCTGGGCGGCGAGAGGGCACCTGGGGCGAAAGCGGGGCTCGGTTTCATAGCGGGGCACAGTGGGGCCGATTGTGGAATTCCAGGCTGGCAGCGCCCAAACCCCGCCCTTCACCCCGGGCCGCCGGCCCTCCCGCGGGCTCTGAGGCCTCCCCGGAGCCGGGGACAGCCCCAGGAGCCCTCAGGAGGGTTCGGCTCCCGGCCCGGCCCGGTGGCGGCCTCGGCTCCAGCCGGGAGCTGTTGAGGCTCCTTCCTCAGTGAGGAAGAGAAAAACAAACAAACAAACAAACAGACAAACAAACAGACAAACAAACAGACAAACAAGCCCCAGTCAGCACAAACCCAGGGCGGCCGCCACTCCGCGCCCCAGGCTCCAGCAGAAACCTTCCGCTCTCACCGCGGCGGGCTCGGCTGTGGGGTCGGGCTGTGGGGTCGGGCTGTGGGGTCGGCTGTGGGCTCGGCTGTGGGCTCGGCTGTGGGGTCGGGCTGTGGGGTCGGGCTGTGGGCTCGGCTGTGGGGTCGGCAAGGCCAGGGCTCGCTGAGGCTGGGGTTGCGAAGCTGTGTCGGTGCCGTCCGTGCGCAGGTGAAATCGGGACAGTTTATCTCCAATCGAGATCCAGCCCTCTTTAACCTCTTCATCCTCCTCCTTGGCCACTTCGGGGGTGGCTGCTCACAGCGACAGAGACTGGGACAGGGGCAGGGACTGGGACAGGAACAGGAATAGGGACGGGGACAGGGACAGGGGGACGGTGCAAAGACGCGTCCCTGGGGCTCTGCGGGAAAAGCGCATCCACAGGGATGCTCTGGGCCAGAAAAAGAACAATTCCCTCCTGCCCTGTGCTGTGCGGAGAAGGGACTCAGCCCTCCCCAGCTCCATGCAGGCCCGCACCCCGCGGGAGGAGGGGGAGCACGGGCTCCGATTCCTGCCCTCAACAAATCCTTGTTTCTTTTGCAGGTCTGGGCGACGCCTGGGGACAGCCGAGCAGGATCGGCCCCTTGGATAACGTGGCCATGGAGCTCGGATCCCACTTGCTTCAGGTAGTGCACGCCTTCCTCCTCCCGGGCTCCTCCTCCTCCCCCTCCTCCTCCTCCTCCTCCTCCTCCTCATCTCATTCCCGAGCCTCGCCGGGCTGGGAGGGCAGAAACCCAGCGACACCGACCACTTGTATTCCAATTATTTTATTTTTTTCGCCTTTGATGCGCTCAAAGCTTTAATCAGAAGCGCCGGGGGTGTCCCCAGGAAGTCCCCGAGGGAGGAGACACCTGAGATGGAGCAGGGAGAGCACCTGCACTGGATCTCCCGGGGACTTTAGCACCTGAAAATTCCACTGTTCACAATCCCGGTGATCTGCTCTGAAATTCCTCTGAATTCTGAGTTTAGAAGTCGGAACCGGGGGGAGCGTGCCAGCAGGAGAGGGGAAAAAAAACAAACTAAATTTTAATTTTTCAAATTTTTAAAATTCATTTACCGGGCGGGTTTATGATGGGAGGTGAATTCCTGGCCACAGAGCTGCCGCTGTTTTCACAACCTCGACAGAAAATCTCTGCCCGGGCTCCGCGACCGCCCTGCCGCCGGCTCCCAGCTTTGGATTGACAAACACAGTTATTTATTTGCTACCACAGAGCATCAGCCCCTCTCTTGCGGGGAAAAATGAGATTTTTGGGAGGCACCGATGACATCCAGGCAATGACAGAGCTTAAAATCATCTGGGGAGCCGTTTTTAAAATGGAAAATTTATTACAAATAGCTGCTGTCCTCTCAGAGTCACGAGTCCACCTGGAAATGCTGACCCAGTTCTGTATGATAACTTGCATGATAATTTAGTGTATATATTAAAATACAGACCCAGTTGTATAAAACGTTGTTGTTACTCCTCCTCCTGGCTGTTCCCCGTTTTGTCTGGCACTAATTGAATTTGCACCAAATTAAATGCCAACCACCTGTAACTCTCATTTTACAGCTCAGTTATTTCTGAATGACGAATGCTGAAGGTTTTAATGAACCCACATTTACTGCAAACCTTTTTGTTTGTTTGTTTGTTTTTTCTAAGGGTTCTTAGACTGAAATTTTCCATGTGAATTTTCAGCTTCAATGTGCTTTCCTATCCATGAAATTTTGGGATGTGCTGCAGTACCAGCAGCATTGACCCAAGTTTATTAATGACACAAGGTAAAGCAATTGCAAGACAACAATGTTTAAAGCAAAATTGTGGCTAAAACTGCAAAAAAAAATTATTTCCCTTTACAATATTTCTACAAAATTTAATTTATGCTTAAAAAAAAAAAAAGGCAAAGAGTAATCTGGTTTCAGTTATATGCTGTAGAGTCATTAGTAGGCCAGAGAATAATTTGGAATATTTTCTTATTGGGGTGGCACTAGAGGTGCATGAAGTAGACAGGATTTTATTGCTTCTCTTCCAGTTCAGTGACTTTAAATGGATTAAAACAGGTGGTTCTTTTACCTATGTACTGTAAAAATTATTTTTCCCTTCCAAATATATTTTCCAGTGATATTGGCATGTGTGGATATTTACTGATATTCACATGGCAGGTGTTGATCAAAGCTTTCTATGCAGGGTACAGATAATGCAGACTTTTTTGCTATCAGCTGCTTTTGAAAAAATACCTGAAATTTGGCACTGAAAAATCAAGGCCTCCCCAAACTGAGAGGTTTTGTTTCCAAATCATCGCCAGTTTTGGCTGAGCATTACCACGTTATTTATTTTTTCTCATATAAATAATATCTGACTAAATCAAACTTCAGTTTTTACTCACACAAGCAACATTTGCCTCCCAGCCAATTTCCTGTCAAGGAGAATTTGTAGGATTGGATCTCAAGTTTGTGTTGGTTGAGGTTAACAGGCTGCAAGGATAAAACTTTATCACACTCAAAGAGAGATATTTGTGCTTATTAAGTTTTGGATGCTGACTTTTTCTGCTTTCTTTTTTGGAAGTTCACATTGTTCCACAGCAGAGAGCTCTCTGTTCAGAAATACATTATTGAAAATGCAGCCAAATTTAAACATTGCTCGTGGTGCCATTAAAGAAATTGCAAATAGCAGCGAGCTGGGTCTGCCAATTATGGCACAAAAAAAGCCTCACGTAGGGCCTGACTTCCCCTGAGCACCACAGAGCTCAGGATTTGGGCTAAGCACTAAAAAAAACCCAGAATCAACAGCAAAATATTCCCTGAAAATGCAGCAGCAGAGCTGCATCCGCAGGGGAATGAGGTGGATTTCACAACATCCCTGTGTTTAAAGGAACAAAATCAGATAAAAGTTTTCTATTCCTCAAATTTTGTTGTTTGCTGCTGTTGAAGTCAGAAATCATCCTCCAAAATATTTATTTTTTACCCACTGCAAATGCTTTGAACAGATTTCTTGCCTCTTATCCTGTGAATTCTCTCTGTTTCAGACTTTGGATGGCTTTGTTTTCGTGGTGGCGTCCGACGGCAAAATAATGTACATTTCTGAAACAGCATCCGTGCACCTTGGCCTGTCCCAGGTATGGGGGGAGTGCTCTGACAGCTAAAGCCTGAATAAAATAAAACTGCTAAATACAAATTTGGACCCTCACACCGCTGCCTTGCCTTTATACAAAGTCATTTTTTGTCAGGGCTGTTTGAAGCTTTCTTCTCCCTGAAAACAGCTTTGGTAAAATACTCAAATTTCCTTTCCTTGCCACCACACTGCCCTGTCTTTATATCTGTTCTTGTTCATTGTATTTTACTCCTCATTACCTTTCAGAAGGGCCATAAATTAGATGATATTGCAAATTGCAGATGGAGGCAGGGCCTTGAAAGCCAAGAGCGGTAAAGCAATAGGGCTGAAATAAAGCTCAGAATTGGAGTCTGGGAGCCTTAGATTGTGTCAGATATTGAGGCTGCCTATGAGAGGGAGAGGAAATCTGATGTGGAACAGGAGTTTTGTGGCAAATGTGCTGGAGGAGGAGGAAAAAAATAAAATAAAAATAAATAAATAAATAAAAATAAAAGGAAAAGGGGGGCAGATTTATGAGTGTTCACATGGAATTCAGGGTAGTTTTTCCTGAGTTTCTCCAGCTCAGTGGTCTTTTCAGTAAAGCGTTTTATATGCTTGTGATAGAACTCATAAAACTCAGTTTACTACTGTTCTGCACCAGAAGTATGAGAGGGTTTTATGTTTTTTTTTTTTTCCTCTTAGATGGACATTTCTAATTTTTTTCTTTTTTTTTCCTTCTTGGGATAGGCACAGGCAAAGAGCCTGAATTTATTGTAGAAGGTGACTTTCCCTACCTTTGTCTGTAGCTGAAATTCACCTGACCTAAAGTTAGCCAAAGTTGCATAAAAAAAATTCCTCATTAATTTCAGCAGCTCCTGGATGAGACCTGCAAGAAACTGAAGTGTTCAGTTGTGTGTCAAACATTTATAAATAAATAAGTTTGATTTATTTTAATAAATAAACAGCAGAGGGGAGGAGAACGAGGAGATGAAAGTGAGAGACAGGAGAATATTCTGAAAGTATCTGGCTAATTTACCTTGTGGCTGTTTCAATGGACAGAGAGGGAGCTTTAATAGTGGGGATTATTTGTGTACCTTAATTATTGTAGTAATCAGTATTTTAAATTGAAAAATACGTGGAGTTCTTTGGATGTGTGTTTATAACTGTGATATTAGAATTAGTGAGAGAAAATAGAACTCAAGAGGTAGAGAAAACAAGTATGTAAACCCATAAAAAACATTTCTAAACCCCTGTTTCTCTAATATCTTTAGAAAAAGTCACTTTGGGAATAAATAGCCACCATAAATGGCCGTTTACCTTTAATTCTTTTTCACCTGCTAATTTTAAAAACTCGAGCAGGAAACATTTTTAGTTCAGTTTGTTCAGTTCACTCTGTTAAGGTTTATTTTAGTTGTTTCATACCATTTTATTCAAGTCCAAAGTCCTTTAAATATGACTTTCATTGAAAATAAGCTTCCCTACAGAAGAGCCCTATTTTCTACTCCTGTTTCAACCTGAGTTTCTCTCACTCTGAATTTTTGCAAGGATTCATGATGTTGCCTGCTCAAATCTAAACATTTAATCAGTGCCATTATCCCAAAGCACTGAGCATTCCCATCCATCCATCCTGGAGCAGAAACTCCCTGTCCTGTGTTGTTTGCTCCCTGATTTTCCATTTTTTTTTGCTCAGAAATTGCTCTTTTGGAGGAATATCAAGCCACCAGATATTGCAGGTCTCAGTATTATCCAGTTATTTAGAGAAATTAAAGAATTATGGGATCAATGGGATACCAGGCAGACTTTGGCATGTGGAAGAGGAGGGGACTGGCAGTGTTATTCAAGTTTTAATCCAATTTATCCCTCCTGCTCACCTGGACTGACCCAATTCCATGTGTATGGAAATATCTCTAAATTCTTAGTGCAAGAGGTGCTGAGGAAAATCAGCAGGTTTGGTCAAGTTGCTTTTTGAATGCAGTTTATTAAGCAAAATCCCAAACCTTTCATTTCAGCAGAGATTTGAAATAACTGAGTTTGAAATCTGTGGGATTTGAAATGTAAGGGGCTCTCAAAACACAAAAATTCACCCTGCACAGGGGTTTATTTATAAATAAGACCCCCAGTTAACAACTCATCCTGATTTATCACCAATCTGCTCTTGCCCTGCCTCAATATCCTATTTTTGAAGGGATAATTATGCTTTAAGCAGCACCAGCATTAATTTTGGGCTGCTCCCACTCACCAGGATATCAATCCATTAACCCTGGGATATTCCTGTCAGCTCCCAGGGCCTCCAAAGGACTTCTTGTTCCCACTCCTCTGGAAATCCCTGGGATTTCTGCCACTGACATGGAGGAGGATGGGATTGGGCAGGAGAGGTAAATTCACCCAGCCATAATTCCACATTCTATTTCCAACAAATGCCCTCAGAGAGCTGCAGCCAACACAAGCTGAGAGCAAAGTGGTGCTGATTGTAAAAATCCCTTCAGAGTGGGCACAGAAAAGCCTTTTTATTCAATAATTTGACAATTAAGTAGCCCACACATCGATTTCCAGTTGGAGTGCCATTTGTTTAAAAACATATGTTTAAACTGAATAAAAAGGCCATTTAAAAATATTTTTGCAGACTATTTTTGGAGGCCTCCTACAGTGGCCTTTATCTTCTGGTTGCTGCTGAATTGAACCTCAGCAGGAAGAAATCAGAGCTTGAGGAAAAGCTGGGCTGGCTAAACCAGTTATAAATTTAAAACCAGCATTAGGGATTGTTTTTAAGCACGACTTTGCCTCAGAAACAGAGTTTCTGAAAAATCTACATCTTCATTTGTGGCCCTGCCACTTCATTTGTGGCTTTGGAGTTTGATTTGCTCCCAGCTGGAGCTGGAAAAATTGTAAATTTTGCTGTAGGACCCTCTCCTCCAGCCCAGCTGGCCCCAGCCCAGGGATGAACTGACTCTGACTGGTTGGGACAGCCAATTTCTTGCCTCTTTTTTTCCATGGATAACAAACAGCTTCAAATTCCCCAAATATTTTTTTTCCCCCCTCAGAGTCCAAAGGCACAAAAAGGAGAGGAAAATCCTCTTGTGAAACAATAGAGAAAGACAAATTTTTATTTAATTTGAAGGTCTGGAGCTTATTCCAGCAGTTTTCTGGATCCAAGAGGGAGCCAGGCTAATCTTTGACTTTTGATAAATCTTGAAATATTTAACCACAAATATCTGAGCTTTTCCAGGAGTTTATTTTGCTTTCATCCAATGAGTCTATGAGAGGCAAAATATGTAATTATTTACTCTAGAACTCACCTTTTTAGTCCTGTGTGTTTATTATGAATCATCCCTTGGCTGGAAAAAAATAAATCTGAGTTCCTCATAAACCTCCTGTTAGTAGGAAATGCTGATATTTGGTATTTACAGCTATTAAAAACTGCATCAAGTTTTTAATCAAGTTTTCTTTTTTTGCATCAAGCAGTTATTAACTGCTTTAATAACCTGAGGCATAGGGTTTAAGCTTTATGAATTGAGCTGTATAATTTATATATTTTTAAAGTTTTCAGGGTTTCATTGTAGGCTTGAAAAGAGCCCCCAGCCCAGCAGGAGGGAGATTCCAAATAATCCATATTTTGGTTATTTGACTCTGGCTTTGCCCCCATCTCTTTGCTGGTGGTTTTATGTTTTCAAGTCAATTTTTAAAGTCAATTTTGGGGTCAGTGTTGTGCCTTTACCTCCTGCTGATTTTTCTGGGGTTGCAAATAAACCTATCAGTATAAAAAAAATCTTTTCTGTGTTGATAACAAGGAAAACCAGTCATTATTTCACAAAGAATATTAGGCTTGGAGTTTTGGACATAAACCCTGGGGCAGAAATGATATGTTGGATAAAACTGTGACCTTTGACCCTTTGAATCCTGTGGGAAAACGTGCATTTCCATGAGGAATCATTTTAAAAGAGGTGATGAGTTGTGGAAAATCAAGAGACATCCATGAGTTTGACTTTTTAAGAGAAAACATCAACTACACTTGATAAGGTTGGTCAGGTTGATTGGAGATTTTTATGTTAGAAAGTCTCTAAATTGAAGGGAGTGATAGATCATTTATACATATCTATTAATTTATTTATTTTTTTTTTCTTTTTGGAAGTTAAATTCTCTGCTAAAAATGTTTTCATTGCTTGGGCAAAATATTCAGGGAAAAAAAAATCACTTTTAATTGAAGATAAACTAATGAGAAGAGGGTTGTAAGTGATGCTCCTTTTGGAGCACAGGATAGCAATTTTGTCATGTTCTGAAAATGAAATCTCCATCACCAGAAGAATTTTTGGATTGTATTTTTATGTAGGTGATCAGGATATGATTATGAAGATACCTACAGACATTTGCAGGATGTTCCTCCCCTTGTAATTTTAAATAAACAGAAGCATTTTCCAGGCATCACTCAGTGAGATTTTGTGTTTTCCTTCCTCCCTGACAAAAAAATTGGGATATGGGGTGTTCCTGCAGCAAGGCCCCACCTGTGTCTGGCCAGAAAAGGAGCAGCCAGAGCTTTTTTAGGGCAACCTTTAGAGAAAATTATGTAAATGAAGAAATGTAAATAATCTCCTTCCCCATACCATGTCTTTCTTTTTCTTTCTTTCTTTCTTTCTTTCTTTCTTTCTTTCTTTCTTTC
>NC_031768.1:2245199-2253980 GCF_001522545.3 Parus major
GCTAAAAACCTCAAATCAACAGCAGGTCCTTAGGATTCCCAGGCTTGGAGGAGATAAAGAAAGGAATTCTGTTCTGTTTCCCCATTAAATCCATTCCTGCAGCTTTCTGGGGGCTTTTCTTGGTGGGTCTGGGGGTGACAAACAGGGCTGGCAGGGGGGACATGCAGAGCATGAGGCTTTTTTTGGGTTTTGTGCCTCTGTTAACAGTGGCAAAGGCAGGAGCACATCCAGTGCAGACAAAGCTCAGGGCAGGAGAGGGAATACAGGATATTTAAGGCAGATCTTTACTGTTTGTGCTTGTTTAGAGCAGTGAAAATCTGATTTTTGGGTTCTCTCAGAGCCCTTGTCCTGCTGGCAGTGGGAAAACACAAAGGAATTGTGTGAGAGCAGGTGAGACTTTCTGAAAACCTGGAGTAACATAATTTTTATTTTAATATTTGTCTTCTTGAGAGGCATTCATCCAGCTCAGAGTTTTCCTCCCATTTGTGGCAATTTAACATTTCTACAGCTGCTCTAATTTATCACTCCATTTCCAACCCTAACAGGAGCTCTTCTGTCTCTGATGCAACACCCAAAATTCCCATAAAAACCTCTCTAATATCAATCACTGCTGAGGAAAGGATTAATTCGGATTAATGGCTGTGGATTTGGGAGATGCTTTTGCTACACCCAGCTCATGTTTCAAAACTGGAGTGCAGGGTGTTTGAGGGCAGAAAATGATCCAGCTGCTTTTATTCCATGTTTTTTCCCCAGGTGGAGCTGACTGGAAACAGCATTTACGAGTATATCCACCCCTCAGATCACGATGAGATGACTGCTGTCCTCACTGCCCACCAGCCTCTTCATCCTCACCTCCTGCAAGGTATTAAACATCTGGGATCAAAACACAGTGAAAAAGTCCAAAAAAACCCAAATCCCAAGGCTGAAATGGAACAAATTGCAACCCAAAGCATTCCATGAATCCATAAATTCATATTTATCCTGTTTGAAGCTCAAATAGGGGAGCAGCAGGAATTCAAAAGTGTGATCCAGGATTTTATGTTGTTCTAATAAAGGGAATAAGGTAACCAAAATTAAATAATGTCTTTTATGCCATGAAGCTTTAGACAGGTTTTTACCTTTAGCCCAGTGGCTTCTTCATCTCTTTTATTTTGTCATCTTGGCTGAGGCTGCAGAAATCTTGTGGTGGCCTGGTTGTGCACAGCTGCATGGTCAGAGTGGGAAAAGAACTAACAAAACATCAGGTAATTGGGAAATTGAAGGACATTTTCAATATTTTAAAACAACTGTTAAATCCAAAGCTTGGGGAAAAAAGCCCAGACTTAATATTCTCCACTGTAGGAAGAGCAGAAATGGGTTTGGTAAAGGACTGGGGTTTAGAAAAATCTCTTTTAAAAAGTGACTTTTGGAGGAAAATCACATTCTCTCATCCTGCTGACAGCCACAGAAATATTGACACCACCCTTTGTGTGTGAAGTTGTCACCAGTGTTGCAATTGCTGTGTCAGGAACAGAAATATTCTCATTTCTTTAGTTTGTGTTTCCTCTGGGGCAATTCTTTGAACCTTCAAAGATCAGAACCAATCTGGCCCCATCACAATGGAGCTTCCACTTGTATTTCATAATTGATTTATCAGTTGGATTTATTGATTTATCCAGTTTTTGTCAGTCTTTTCAAAGCACAGCTCCTAAAAAAACATCAGGAATTTTGGGTTCTTGCTACAATTTTGTTTAGAATTCAATTTAATTTTTTTTTCAGTTTTGGTGCCTGTGCTTGGTTCTGGCCTCTGTGATTCCAGCAGAGCAGAACTGTGTTCCTTCTAAATTCAGGGAATTTGATTGCTTGGGAGCACCTGGACTGCTCCAAATGCTGAAAATGGAAGAATTCTCTCAGTTTCCTTCTCTTTTCTTCATTCCCAAACAGGTTGTCTTGGAAAATAAACACCTCCCTTGGTGTCTTGGAAAGGAAAGTCTTATTTTTCTCAAAATCCTCTCTATGATTTTTTCATACTTTGTTCATTCCTCTGTCAGAATTTTTTAAAAAATACCAATATTTTTAAAAGAACAGCATTTTTTTTCCTTTTTCCAGCTTACTGATAAACAGAGACACCTCTGATGTGAATGACTTAAGGGTGATTTTGATGGTGGGACTGGATAATCTTTAAAGTCTCTCCCAGCCTCAATAATTCTGTGAAATCCAAGAGTTTTCATGCAGTTTTCTGATATCCAGAATTAGTAGTATGATATTTTTATACCTATTGGCTTGGCAATGGCAACAGCCTCCTCCTTTTCTTCAAATTTGAATATTTTTCAATTTATTATTGCAGATTTTTACAAATTTAAAGCCAGGAACAACTGACTGGGATTAATTTCTGTGCCAAAAGCAAATCATCCCACAGCTCTTCCTGTTCTTCCCAGATAAATTCCTCATTCTCTGCAGCTTTCTTTGCCTCACCCTACAGTGACAAGGAAATTTAGGATAGGAATAAGGAAAATGATTTTCAATTTTGGTCCATTTCTGTGTGTTTTGTATCAAGTTTTGTGCAGCAGAGGAAATGAATTGCTAAAAACCTCAAATCAACAGCATCTCTTTAGGATTCCCAGGCTTGGAGGAGATAAAGAAAGGAATTCTGCTCTATTTAGGGATTATTTTATTCTATTTCAGTTCTGTGTTTCTTCCCCATACAATGCATGGAGTGGGTGTATTAAAATATCCACAATCTACAGCTAAATCTTTCTAAAATGATCAGAACAAATATTTATTTACTGTTGTCTTCCCTGTGCCAGTAATTCCCTTTCCTGCAGTTTTTTATACATTAAAATCTTGAGGTATAACCTGGTCTGCAATAACCAAAGCAAGTTTTTTTATTGAATCCAGTGAAGACTTAAAAACTATTGAATAAATGACAGGAACAAAGCATCTTCTGTCTGTATCTGAGTAGATATTTTCAATATTTAAATAAAACATAGAGTTCTACCAATAAATTAAAGAGAAGTGAAATGAAAGTGGCTTGATTAAAAAAAACAAAAACAAAAAAAAACCAAGAGGAAACCAGACTATTTTAAAGAGCATTTTTTGCCATTTCAATTTGATTTTCTCTCTTTTGATCTTTTAAAACACACCTGAATCATCAAGTCACTGGGCAGAATCAAAAATTACTTTTTATAACTTTATTATCTCACAGATTTCTCCAATCTGGGGCATTGCTTAGGCATAAAATCAATATTGCACTGCAGACACAGACTTTTATATCCCAAATTTCCAGCTTGGCTCATGATTACCTTGCTCAAGATGTTTTCTTCAGCTATAGCTCAGATTTTTATATCTATTTTTAGTCCAGCACTTGTAGCTGGGTAAGATTTGAGAGGAATAAAATCACAAATGTCAACAATATCTGTGCTTTGTGATATTTTGTTACTGGGATTAAATAGCCCAGAGCACAGATTATTTTTGACCTCTGGTTTTACAGTTTTTGTAAATTTGGGTTCTGCCTCTTTATTTTTTTCTCAGGGAAATGCAAATTATTGCAAAAATCAAACAGTGTGTGGATTTCTTTACACAATCCTCACTGACACATTGTTTTTCTCCAGATAAATCACCCTGTTATTAAAAAAAGCCCCCCATATTATTTATAAAGCATAAACATTCTTAATTTTTAATTATTTTTTTATGTTTGCCCTGGGATTTATAAATCATAAACATTCTTAAATTCTTATATTTAAATTTTTTTAAGTTTGCCCTGGTCTTCATCATGTTTCATGTAGAGCTTCAAACACAGAGTGCAAATAATTTGTTTTTCTAAAAGACAGGGGGAAATACTTAAATAATCACATGATTCCAGAAGTTTGGATTTCATAGCAATAATAATGGTAATAAAATTTGGGAATATGATGAGGGAAGTGCCCAGGGAAGCTGTGGCTGCCCCTGGATCCCTGGAATTGTCCCAGGCCAGGTTGAACATTGGGGTTGGAGCAGCCTGGGACAGTGGAAGGTGTCCCTGCCATGACAGTAATTTTTAAAAATAAAGTAATTTTTAAGGTCCTTTCCATCCCAAACCATTCCAGGATTCAGGAATTAAGAGGTGACTTAATTAGTGTGTGTACAAATTTCCAAAGAAACAAAATACTGGGAACTAAACCATGGATTTAGAATAAAAAAATACCAAATTAATAAAATAAATAAATAAATAAATAAATAAATAAATATATTATATAATAATATATATATAATATATAAATAATATTTGGGAATAAAAAAATACCCAAATATTTCAAGGACCAACATCTGTGCATTGAAACTACTAAAGCTCAAATCAGAATAATTCACACATTTTTAACTGGGGGTTTGATTAGCCACAGGAAAAATATTCTGATGGAAGCAGTGATTTCTTCCAGTTTTGACATCTCCAGATCAAGGCTGGGTGTCTTTGCAGAAGACAGAATTTAGGCAATGGGAAGTTACTGAGCTCAGCACAGGAGTAAAAGCCTTTGATGAAAAAATTTAGGACAGGAATAACGAAAATTATTTCAGATTTTGGTCCATTTTATGTGTGTTTTGTATGAAATTTTGTGTGGCAGAGGAAATTAATTGGTAAAAACCTCAAAGCAGCGGTATCTACTTTGGATTCCTAGACTTGGAGAAGATATTTATATTCAATAATTACATTATATTTGCATTAAATATTATATTTAATATTAACATTTAATATTATTTTCAGTATTTATATTTAATAATTTATATTTAATAACCTGAACCACCCAAGCTATTCCTCTGATTTAATTCTCCTTCAGCTTTTAAGTCTCCAGGTGAATAAAAACCATAAACCCCATGAGCTGTGGAGGATTTGGAGAGCTCCAGCTCAAACCTACAAAGTCTTTAATCTGCTTTTTACTTGCATGACCAGCATAGAAAATGTAAAGCAATAGGTGCAGATCCCTTGCTATGAGAGAAGCCAACAGCTGAGGGTGTTTTGGGTGGGGAGAAGGAATAATCTCCCTCACATAAACATTAAAATTTGGGAATGGCTCAGCAAAATCCAACTCAAACTCACCTGAGTCTTCAGGCAAACTTGGCTTTATTTGTAACAAAACAAATCCATTCTCTTCAGCTGCAGTGGGTTAGCAGGGAAAATAGGAAAGGGGTAAAATAAAAGAGGAGAATATTTTGATATCTGTTCCAAGTTGTGAGTGCTGGCTGTGCTCAGATCTCAGGTGACTCCACTGCCAAATTTTGCTTCAGGTATTTCAGGTCAGCAGCACCTCAGTGTGTTTGGGGTTGGTTTGGTGCCTGTGAGGATTCAAGCTGGAGTTTCACACTCCGTGTTCAGCCTGGCTTTGCTGACATCAGCCTTCCTGGGCCTCTGTCCTAAACCAGGATGAGATCAAAGCGGTGTCTGAGTCCTGCAAAGTTATGTTTGTGACTGACTGGAGGCTCCTCCTTACTGCAGGACATCTGCCAGGTGCTGATTGTGGTGCCCTGCCAAATTCTGGCTCTTCATGGAATATCCTGAGTGGGAATAATCCCTCAGGATCATCAATCCCACCCTGCCCTGCCCAGACCCCCCAACAAGCCCAGCCTGGGCATCCCTGGATACTCCTGGAGCTGTGGCAGCCTCGGGGCCGTGCCCATTCCCTGGGGAGCCTGGGCAGTGCCAGCAGCCTCTGGGGAAGGAAGAGCCTTGCCCTAAAAGCCAACCTAAATCCCTGCTGGGCCAGCTGCAGCCGCTCCCTGGGTCCTGTCAAGTCACAAGGACCAGAGATCAGAGCTGGTCCTCATGGAAGCTGCAGCCCCTGAGGAGTTTCCCCTCAGCTTCCTCTGCTCCAGCTGGACATTCCAAGTGCCCTCTCCTTGTGTGGCCCCTCCAGACCCTTCACCACCCTTGTGTCCCTCCTTTGGGCACTCTCTGGGAGCTTTTCCATCTTTCTTCTATCGTGGCACCCCCAGCACTCGGGCTGAGGCCCATCAACAGCAGCTCCAGAGCTTCCTGCAGGCCTGTGAGGAGTTTGTCCTTTTCCTCTCCTCACACAGAGCTTAAATCCAAATATCCAGGCCAGTCCAAGCCACCAGTGCTCAGCAGCAAAGTATTTTGGCTCTGGCACAGGGAGGGGACAAGGCTGGCAGGGGTTTGTGACCCGATGCCACCAAGTTCCCTCTGCAGAGGTGATGGGCACTTTGGATGAGGCTGAAATTGGGGTTGGATTTCAGGGACTGGGTGTTGAGGGCTGCTCCAGGATTATTGATCACATCTAGTTCCCACCAGCAGGGTCCTTGAAAGGAAAACCATGGAATGCCAACAAAAGCTGGGATGAACATAATCAACCAGGACCTTAAGGCCTCAAATGATTACAAATGTTAAAATCAAATGTTACAATCAAAATGTCTGGGTTTCTGCTCTGTCTCCCTGTACCAACTATTCATGCAGAAATCTTTGTTTCTCAGTTCACAACACAGAGTTTAAAGCTTGCAGCAGAGCAGCAACACTTCCCAAACCATCCATCTCTTGTCCTGGCAGCTGCTAAAAGCAAGAAAACAAGAAAATAAGAAAATATTTGCACTGCAGGTTAACCAGAACAAGGAATTAATCAATGCTGCCCTTCCATGTGTGTTTGCAGTCAGACACTGTGTGTCTCTTATTGCTTTCAGATGCTTTTCCTGGGATTTGAAAGCTTTAAAACACATCCACAGCTTCCCAAATTTTGCTGACTCACGCAGCGAGGCGTGGCATGCTAAAAGCATCTTAACATTCCCCAGAGCAGGGAAAGAAATGTGAAAATTCCTGCAGCCATCCCAGTTTTCTGCTAACAACTGGATAATTCTGAAATGATGAGTTACAACCTGATGGAAGCTGCATGAGGAATGTGGAATACATTATGTCAGCCTTTCTCCACTTGATGCTTTAAGGCATCTGCTTTAAGGGCTCTGTTTCCCCCAGCTAAGAAGCAAATCCCTGTGCAGACTTTTCCTCCACCCTCCCTCCCATCACATTTAAAGAAGGGAATAGAAAAATTTTGCATCTGGCAAGATGATTTTTACATGAATTTATGAAGCACATGGGCAAAATACCAACATTGAAAGACATTTTAATTTTCATTAATTTCAAAATAGTTTACAGGAGAACCATTACTGATGGCTTAATATGATCCCATTACCGTTGCTTGTTTCCTTTAAATCTGAGAAACAAGGAAATTACCATTTGATAAATTATTATTTGCAAATTATAATTATAAATTTTGCTGTGGAATGTGGAAAAGAGAGAAAATTGCTGACAACTCATTAAAACATCTCTTTTCATTGGTAATTAACAGTAAAATATACCAAAGCAGAGTGTTTCATACTGTAAAAATCTGTTATTTTGCTTTCCTGGTGAATTCCTTCCCCAAGAAAAGTTTGGAAGCTTCACTTAGAGGAGCAAAGTAGAATTTTGATGAATGGCTGAGTTTGGATGTGACAGCAATGATAAAAGAGAATTTCCCCTCTGCAGCACTGGCAGGATTCTGAACACAGGCAGGAAATAGAACAAACTGCCCAAATGGGGAGGAAATTTGGAGAGTTTATGCAAGTTTGGAGCTCCAGGATGGGTTGAAAACAGAACTGGATGATTTTCTGCCACAGCAAAGCATTACCAGGGAAAATCAAGGTGCTCCTTTTGCCAATCCTGGATTTTCACCTTCTAGGATTATCTCAAAACTGTGTTTTGCAGGCAGCTCTTTCTGTATGAGCCCTACATTTCTTTTCTGGTTTGGAATTTGGTGTCACCCTTGTCCAGAATTAAGGGATGGAAGATGTCATGTCCTGTATCCTGCTCAGCCAGGGGAAGAGGAGGTTCCAGGAGATCTCAGAGCCCTTTCCAGTGCCTGAGGGGCTCCAAGAGAACTGGAGAGGAAATTTTCATGAGGGTGTGTAAGGACAGGACAAGGGGGAATGGTTTTAAACTCACAAAGGACAGGGTTAGGTGGGATCTTGGGCAGGGATTGTTCCCTGGCAGGGTGGGCAGGGGCTGGGATGGAATTGCCAGAGCAGCTGGGGCTGCCCCTGGATCCCTGGCAGTGCCCAAGGCCAGGCTGGACATTGGGAGCTCCTGGGACAGCGGGAGGTGGCCCTGCCATGGCAGAGCTGGCACTTGAATGATTTTTAAGGTCCTTCCAACCCAACTTCCACTCTGGGATTCTGGAATTCTTCCTGTTTCTCACAAATCCGTAACTTTGTGCTCACCAGAGACAAGCTGAGATCCTCCCTGGGCTGTTTGGGACCCAGATGCTCTGCAGATCCCACCAGAAAAACAGCAGAGCATGTGTGACTTCCTAGAGCAGAGCAGATCCAACAAAAATAACCAACTAAAAGGGACAAAAACGTGCAGAGTGTCTGGGGGATGGGCAGGGAGGCGTTATCCAGACATGGATTTTTGTTCTCTGTGTTTCCAGGGTAGAACAGTCCAGCAGGGACATGGGGACAGTAATTATCACACTGTAATTATCACACATGGCCTTATCTCCAGAGGGAGGCAGCAGCTCCAGGCAGGCACAAGGTGCACAGGAGGGAAGGTGGAATCAGGTGGCCATTGCTCTAAAAATTCTTGTCTTTTCCATTTTCCCTCTCCTCCACTAGAGCTGGAATTTGGGGTTGCACCCAAGCTGCTCTGTGGAGCAGCCACAAATCACTGCCTGTGCCAAGAGCTCCCAGTTTTAATGCTTCTTTCCACTTTTTTATTTTTTATTTTTATTTATTTTTTTTATTATTATTATTTTTTTATTTTTTATTTTTTATTTTTTATTTTTTATTTTT
>NC_031768.1:2254030-2255457 GCF_001522545.3 Parus major
TTTTTATTTTTTATTTTTTATTTTTTATTTTTTATTTTTTATTTTTTATTTTTTTATTTTTTAGTGTAGTGCCAGATGAGATGTCCCATTCCTAAAGCAACACATGGGCAGTTTTAGGAATACTCATTTATAAAGTGGTTCTGCAGCAGAGCAGTGTCATATTTTGCTAATGTCAAAATCTGGAAATGGGAGATAAAAGAGCAGCTTTCACCTCAGAGGAAACAAAGGCATGAGAGGTGAAGCTGTGGGGAAAAAAATTCATGGTGATCTTTTTTTTTCTTCTCCCTCCACTGAGCAACCACAGGGTTCTGTGACTGTTTTCTGTCAGAAGAGATTAAAGATGGATTGGAAAGCAAAGATGGATTTCAGAGTTGCTCCTCTAGGGATGGACAATGCTGACTTCCATAAACTAAACCATAATTTCACAGAAATGCTTGGAGAATCCTGCTTGGAAGTTGTGCAATGGGGGTGAAAAAATACAAAAATTTTTTATCCAAAATATCCAGAGTCCTTTTCTTTACCATAACATTAATTCTGTTTATGGGAGTAGGAACATACAAATCTGTGAAATAGAGAAAAGCTGGTTTATTCTTGCCTTAAAGTCAAACTGCATTGTAGGATTTGCTAATAAAAGAAAAGGGATTAATGGAGAGGACACACTTTGTAGAAATGGTGCTCTGGGAAAGAAATACAACTTCTCTATGTCCACACCAGCATGGATTTTCTGTGTTCTTACTCCCAGGTCATTGTGTTTCATCTCTGGGAGGGTGTTTGGACAAATTTGGGCTGGGATTTGAATGAAGCCATTTAATTTCTGCCTCATTTGTAGCTTTTACTGAATCTACTCAGCTCCATCTGTTCAGGGAGGGAGCTCTGTAAGCTGAGCAGGGAATAGGGAAATAACGATTCAAATAGAAATAATTGTTAGAACAGAAAAACTTTGATGAGTCTGGAAAGGGAAACATGGATTTGGGTAAAAAATAAACAGTGGTGCATTTGAAATGGGCACCCTGGACATGGAGATGGGCCCTGATTTCATGGAATCACAAAATCATGGAGTGGTTTAGGTTGGAAGGGACCTCAAAGCTCATCCAGAGCCACCCCTGCCATGGCAGGGACACCTCCCACTGTCCCAGGTGCTCCCAATGTCCAGCCTGGCCTTGGGCACTGCCAGGGATGGGAAATCTAATATGATAGAAATAAGAAATAGGAATAGGAATAGGATTAGGAATAGGAATAGGAATGGAAATGGAAATAGAAATAGAAATGGAAATGGAAATGGAAATGGAAATGGAAATGGAAATGGTAATGGAAATGGAAATGAAAATGGAAAGAATAGGAATAGGAATAGGAATAGGAATAGGAATAGGAATAGGAATAGGAATAGGAATAGGAATAGGAATAGGAATAGGAATAGGAATAGGAAT
>NC_031768.1:2255587-2261059 GCF_001522545.3 Parus major
TAGAATAGAATAGAATAGAATAGAATAGAATAGAATAGAATAGAATAGAATAGAATAGAATAGAATAGAATAGAATAGAATAGAATAGAATAGAATACCTGAGCTGGAAGTGACCTACAAGAATCACCCAGTTGCAGCTGGAATATCTCTGCAAGGCTTTCTGGTCTCTTCAGGATTATTTTGGTTCTCATCCTTCATCAGCTGATGTCTGCAACATGTCCGTGTCACCTTTTATCTATAATGAATAGAATAGTTTATACATAGAATTTTAAACATTTTATAACACTCAGAGGAAAGGTGTTCACATCACTTCCAATTATGCATTTAGATTATTAACATTCCTGAATAATTGGAGTGGCCAAGCTTCAGTAATTAGATGAATATTCACTAATAATTAAGAGGTTTATTTTCCTTTAGCATTTCTTACATTGTGGTTCAGTCATAACATTTGATTATTCATTATTTTCTCTCCTGACTTTCATATCTTTGTGCTTAACCCACAGATCTCCTGACCTTTAAGAACTGGCAGCACTTCATTGGGTTTCTTTCTTTTACCTTCTTGACAGCCCAAATTCTCTCTGGGCTCACACATTTGCTTGAAAGAAACCCCAGTGACAGAAATAATTTCATTACTAAATCTAGATGCTGCATGTTATTTTTTTCATTTTTCCAAACTTAACTGTGATTTCTCCTATTTGAATATTCAGTGTCTCTCTCTTTGTTTGCTAAACCTCTCAGTACCCCATTTTCTACATCACCTTTATTGCATCAGCTCAAGCCTGGATGAGTTTTGTTTTCTCCTGATGGATGTGGCAGGGATTCCAGGACTCTATTTCCCATTCAAGAAGTTTTACAGTTACAAATTTAATTCAGTTCTTTTTTGCTTTGCTGTCCATTTCTGCTGCTTTTAGGGGTATTGAGGGGGGAGGTCACACTGACAAAGTTAATATGAAAACTAATTAATTATGGACATTAATTCATAGTCTTGCACATCCAGGTTGTTATGGGAGGGGTTTGTGTGCATTCCCATCCCCACAATGTATAAATTTGTATTTCAAACTCTGCAGTGGATGTGCAGCTCCTTCAAGTGCCAGCTTTTCCCCACAGAGATTTAATTTTAATTAGAGAGATAAATGGGAAATTTAAATGCTCAGGAAACATTTCTTTCCCCTCCTTTCTAAATCCCTTTTTTTGTGGTTGTATCTTCAGACCTTTAAGCCCAGGATTTAATATAGAGAACATGTTGGTTCCAGGCAGTGGTGTGAGGCTCAAACCACTGCAGGTGTGTGGCCAGGAGGGGTGAACTGGGTGATGGAGGCACAAAAATCAGGAGTAAAACTCAGCAGTTAAATCAAATTAAAGAAAGTTCCTGGCTGATGACAGTGGATTTTGGTTAAAACCCTGTGGGGAGTTAGGACAAAGCACAGAACTCTTCTTCCCTGATTTTCCTATTCACAGTTGGACCAAATGGGTTTTCTTCCTTGTCCTAAAATAGTTCTGCCAAGCTGCAACCTTCAGTAAAAAATCAGAATTATTTGTGATGTCTGAACCATTATTAAGAGTAATTACCATTACAGATAATAATGTCAGATTATATCAGAATATTCCTGCCTCATATCCACAGCAGAAAGGCTGTGTACACCTGAGCAATGACCTTTAAACCTTTTTGAATGAACTTTAAACCTTTTTGGGGGTTATCCATGAAGATATTTGTTTAAAAACAACCCCCCAGGATAGTTTTGGAAGTCAGGTCATGACACTGCACATGGAACCCAGAAGGTCTGGGCACAACCTGTTGGAGTCTGAGACACAGAGTGTGTGCCCTTGTCTCTGAGATCCAGAAAAACACTGAATTTCATACAATATGAAATTCATGAGCATGTTTGCATGGTGACACATGAAAACAACTGGTAAAGTCAGATAGAAAAGCTGGAACTGTGAGTGTGTAGATTAGGGAGTTTTCTTAAGTCACTGGGTGAAAAAGTTAAAGTTTAAAATAGTTTAGAAAGCAGAAGACAAGATGGAAGGTTTAGAATGTTGTTTCTTTTCCTTCTTCTTCCTCATGTTCTTGTTTTCGAGGTTTTTGGGTAATAGTGAGTGATTGGATAGAAAATGTCACAGTGCAGCACACAGGTGATGGGTCATTGGGTCATTAATTAAAATAATTTACGTGTCTATTGTTAATTGGGTAAGAATGAGTATAAAGATAAAAGAACTGAGTGGTTTGGGGCCGTTTTGTGCCTTCAAAGCCCAAAGTGAGGCACAAGTGAGGCCATTCTGTACCATCAGAAGAAAATGAACCAGACTGAGGTGAATTAAACTTGTGCAGAAAGTCTGGAGAGACCTGCCAAGTTTTGTGATAACATCCTGATAAACACGAGGAACAAGATCCCAACAGGCTTTGGAGTTTGTGTCCTGAGCCAGAGGGCTGTGATAAACGGGACTCCCCGTGAGGGAACATCCCCAAGGAGCTCAGCTCAGAGGAGCTGAGAAATCCAGGAGTGAAAAGAAGTGCAGAAGAAGCACAGCAGCAGAATTGAGAGAAAAAAGAAACAAAAATAAATTTTTAAAAAATGTTACACAACAAGTCAGGTGCACTCAAATTATTCCAAACCCACGGAATTCTCTGGTTTCCCATTCTGTTGTGATTTTGGAGATTCCCTTCATTTCCCTGGGCTCCAAAGGATGCTTTTCCTTCCCTTTACCCAGCAGAACTGGTGTCAGCTGTTTAGAAACAAGGCAATTCCTTGTGGAGGGTGGTAAAACCAGAAATTTGAAGACCTAATGGTGCAAAGTTGTCCAAATTTCCCAGGGAATCCCAACAGGGAGGTGAAACAAATCCCAAGGGCAGGGGTGGGAAAGGAGAATGGCTGATTTCTGCTTCTGCCTAAAGCTCAGATATCAACACCTCTGGGAGAATTATGGGCAGATTTGGGATCTTCAGGAATAAATCAGCAGTGTGCTTTGTGCTTTCAGAATATGAAATTGAGAGATCCTTTTTCCTGAGGATGAAATGTGTCCTAGCCAAGAGGAATGCAGGGCTGACGTGCAGTGGCTACAAGGTAATGTTTATAAATTACTTTTCCAATATTTAACAATCGACAAGCTTATTTATTTAGGTGTTTGTTTTGGGGTTTTATTTTTACATATCTGTAGCTGAGAACAAAGTTTGTGATGGAAAGAATCAGAAAAGGTCCCCGAAATGCCCTCAGTATTTCAAATTTAAACTTTGTGGCACATTCCCTCACCTTGGTCCCTGGGAATTATATCTGGAGCCCAGCCCTGGAGCTGCCAGGAGAGCACACAGCCCAGTTTAATTCCCCCATGGAATGGGGGGCAGGTGAGGCAGGAGCCCAGAGACAGGAATTTGGAAATTTTCCACATCCCACCCAGCTGCACAAGGCACCTCCTTGGCCTCAACACTAAAAAAACCCAATCACTGCCATCACCTCAGGGTGGAATTGTACCAAACCAGCAGGTTCTGTTTATAAATCTCACAGTTTGTTCAATTGTTTTTATTTATGACATGAAATCAAAGCCACAACAAACACTGAGGTCATAAAATAACAGCTGTCATTTGAGTAGCTTTTATTTTCAGATTTGCAGGTAGTTTTTATTTTCAGGTCTGCAGTAGCTTTTATTTTCAGTCTTACAGACAGTTTTTATTTTCAGATGTGCAGTGGTTTTTATTTTCAGCTTTGCAGTAGCTTTTACTCTCAGATTTGCAGTAGTTTTTATTTTCAGATGTGCAGTAGTTTTATATTCATCTTTACAGGTAGTTATTTTCAGATTTGCAACAGCTTTTATTTATTTTCAGCTTTACAATAACTTTTATTTTCCAATTTGCAGGCAGTTTTTATTTTCAGATGTGCAGTAGTTTATATTTTCAGATGTGCAGTAGTTTTTATTTTCAGATGTGCAGTAGTTTTTGATTTTCAGATTTTCAGGCAGGTTTTGTTTTCAGATTTGCAGTAGTTTTTATATTCATCTTTACAGGCAGTTTTTATTTTCAGCTTTGCAGTAGCTTTTATTTTCAGTCTTACAGACAGTTTTTATTTTCAGCTTTACAGGCAGTTTTTATTTTCAGCTTTGCAGTAGTTTTTATTTTCAGATGTGTAAGTAGCTTTTACTTTCAGCTTTACAGATAGTTCTTCTTTTCAGCTTTGCATTTGCTGCTCTTTGAGCTGCCTAGTTTAACTCTGCCCCCACCAGGGAGGGTCATTTCCATTCATCCTGGTGAGGATTCATTCAGAGTCCTTCAAAACCCAAAAAGCAAAGCCTGGAAGAGGAGCAGAGCTCTGCAGGAATGCTCAAGGTGCAGACATGGATCTGTTTGCACTCTTCCCTACCTGGCTGCACTGATAATTCTTCATTACACTGAGCCCTGTTTGCTCAGCTGCTCCCCAGCAAAAATGGTTCTGTCCCAAAGCTGAATCTGAAATCAGCTAAAGGAGTAGAGCTTGCAGTCGTGGCATCTCCACGTGGCTTTGGGGGTTTTTGGGTTTTTTAATTCCCAATTATCACTGTTAATCAGAGGCATCACTTTCTTTGGCTCACTATTAAAAGTTTGCACAGTGAAAAATCAAAGGATTCTTCTGTCTGGAGAGATGTTGGCCGAAATTTATTCCATTTGACTGTGCTTAAAGTCAGGACTTAATTTTTAAGAAATCACCTCATTAGCTGAAGCACAGAAAAAACTCATGGACCAAGTGATGGGGGAATTGAGAATCTGCTGAGAGATCTTCTTACTGTGCTTTGGTTAAACATTTCAATCCCTGCAGAGGAGGAAGGTTAAGCAGGAGGAGCCCATTTCCAGGTGATATTTGCTACCTTGTTCAGAGCAAAAATACACTGAAAATTAATTCCTTTCAGTTAAAAGCCAATCAAACAGTGAAATTCAGCTGAAGGATGTGATATTCCTGCTGCTTGGACCAGAAAACTGGCAGGGGCACTGATGATTTCTGAACACCAGCACCACACTAAATAAATCTTCTGGCCTGGAATAGTCCCCAGGTTACATTTCGCCCTCCCCTTAGCTGACACTGAATTTTTACAGTCTAACACTGTCATAATCACCTCTGTGAACAGCAATTGTACACAAGGATCCCGAAATCTGAGCTCAGAACCTTGGGCTTGGTCACAAGTCAAAAAAAAAAACCAAAACAAGGCTCTGAACTTGAGCAGAGAACTTAAAACTCATTTCTTGTGCATTTGCATAACCATCAGTTAATTTTTATTGCTTTGTGATGCATCAATAACCACTAGGTTTTTCAAAAGCCTTTTTTAAAGTGCTTTTATTTACATCAGAATAATAACTCGTTAAAATGTTTTTATTAATATTATTATGTTATGTTATGTTATATTATGTTATGTTACATTATGGTATGTTATGTTACATGATATTATGTTATGTTACATTATATTATATTATATTATATTATATTATATTATATTATATTATATTATATTATA
>NC_031768.1:2261264-2295298 GCF_001522545.3 Parus major
TATAGTATATTATAGTATATTATAGTATATTATAGTATATTATAGTATATCATATATTCTATTCTATTCTATTCTATTCTATTCTATTATATTATATTATATCATATTTTATAGTATATTATAGTATATTGAATAATAACTCATTAAAATGTTTTTATTAATCTTTGAGTGTGTGTGGGAGAGAGAATGACATTTAAAAAAAAAACAATTACCAGATTTATTTTTTTTTAATCAATGAACAGAAATTCTGGCTGTGTCTACAAGAAATCTGTATCAAGGAGATTAAAGAATTAATTAGGAAGCAATTAGGCAGTCCCCAGAGAGGAGGTGCTTCAATACTGGATTAATCATGCTGTCAGCAAACACAAAACTGCGCTTACTGAGTCTTAATCTCTATTTACAAATTAACAGCAATCAACAGGCAAAAATTTAATGTTATGGGGGAGTGTTGAGTGTTATTGAGACTGGGTGGGCAGCAGCTCTGGGGCTTTTCCATCAGATCCTGAGGATGTTTTCCCCTTTTTCCAGGTGATCCACTGCAGTGGCTACTTGAAGATCCGTCAGTACATGCTGGATATGTCCCTGTACGATTCCTGCTACCAAATCGTCGGGCTGGTGGCCGTGGGGCAATCTCTGCCTCCCAGTGCCATCACTGAGATCAAGCTCCACAGTAACATGTTTATGTTCAGAGCCAGTTTGGATTTAAAACTGATATTCCTCGATTCCAGGTAAGCAGCTCTTTCATCTCCGGCATCGAGTGTAAACTGCCGCGGTTTCCCAACGGGGCAAAACATCCGTGAAAAAAAATTGAAAAATCAAAAATAGATCTGGAACTCGGAGATTTCAAAGCCTTTCAGGCAGGGGGATAGACCAGACTTTGTCTGGAATGCCAAGAAATAAGAGCCTGTCCAATTTAAGCAGGAGTTTCCTGAGCTTTTAGGGTCAGCTAAAAGCTTCTTGCTGTGAGGATTGGTCACAGGAGCAGTGATAGTTTTTTACCTGAAAGGACACAAATTTTACCACACAAAGCCCGCAAAAAGGAATGAGGATGTACCAAAAAGCCCCAAAAAACCAGCCCCAAAAGTGGAATACTGAGGTCAAACCAGCTGGGGACATCCAGAAAGCTTTTGAGAGAGCAGTAGGGAAAGAGAGTTCTGTCTTTCAGTGTAGTGCTCTGACCATAAAACCAACACTAATAATGGGGTTGTTCAAATGGAAATGAATTCCATTGGCTGCTACACACAAAAACAGGACCTTCTCAAACAAAATTTTGGGAAGAGCACCTGAGGAAGGAGAGCCCTGCCTTCACTTCGGCTGCTGGAGCTCAGATGAGCACAGAACCAGAACTGAAATTCATTTCTCTGGTTTTGGAGCAGGTACCTTGTAGGATACAATATTTTATCCGGTGCAGTCCAGGAGACTTTGAAGGGAAAATCCCAAACACACAAACTATTGGCAAGATGATCATTCTTCAAAACTCCTTTCCTGTGTGTCCCACATTCCCCATTTTCCTGGCAGGCTGGATTTGCAGGGAATACATTCATGTGGTGAATGTGGGAGAAAAACTCTGTATCCAACAGAGCTGAGGTCCACCATGCAAGAAGAGGCTTTTCTCCGTGCTCAGCCCAGGAGACAGTGGCTCCATCAGCTGCTGGGACACAAAGAATTCGTTGTTTCTGGAACCCTTCCTGATTTTTTGGCATGTGTCACTTCGTGCCGCGGATACAAAGGAGCACGAGGGGTTCAGCAACACGTCCTTGCATGTGGGGAAAAGGGAATGATGTGCCTGGGAGGAGCTGCCTGGAGACAGAAGTGTCTTCAAAAGCCACAGAGCAAGCAGAGGTGCTGACAGGAGCAGGGATAGACCCAGAGCTGTTGCAGAGCTGTGTTTACCAAGGAGCAGATGGGTGTCATCCACACATGGGACAAGCAGGGGAATTCAGCTTCATCAAAGCCTTTTGCTCTCCCAGCTGAGCAAACCAAACTGTATTTGCTCAAAACAGGGGCACGTTAGGAGTTAGGAAAAATTGGTTTCAGGCTTGGCTCTGGTTTCCATGCAAGGGGATGGATCTTGAGATGTAACAGTCACAGCAGACAGCACGAAAGCCGTGGGAAGGAGCAGCTCAAAATCCCTTTCTTGACACCTGACACAACATAAACCACACAGAAGCTGGTTCACTGAGGTCAGTGGGAGGAGAAGACAGTCACTTCCCTCCAAAATGAGCTGCTCTCTCTGATTCTCATGGTGCATTCATTGCCAGGGAGTTTAAAAAGCCTTTGGAGAACTCAAGAGACCAGAAGTGATCACTGGGATGAGCTCTGCTTCCTTGTGTGTCCTGTCACCTGCACAGCACAACCTGGAGTGCCCAGGCCAGTTGAGGGATTGATTTGATGTCAAGGAAGTAAAACAGCTGAGGTTATTTCCAGAGTCAAGCTTTCCCAAAATTTGGGTGCCCTAGGAACAGTCAGTGGTGGCTTTTGTGTCACCAAAGTGAGGCTGCACCTTTGGGAAAATGAGCCCCTGGCTCGGGTTTGTGGTGCTCTGGTTGGGTTTGGATGAGCTGTGTCTGTACTCACCAAAGGGGCAGGATGGAGCTGCCAGCCTGGTTTGAAGTGCACTGGAGTCAGAAGGAGAATTGAAGCCTGAGCAGGATCTTCCACCAGTGTTTTGTGATCCTGCTTGGCTTCAGTGAGGATTTGGGAGGAGCACACCCTGCAGAGGAGAAACACAAACCTCTGTTCAAAGGCATTTTGATGTTGTTGTCCTTCAGAAGAATCCAAGCCCTCACCCCTCTCCAGCAGAACATCCTCAGTCCCTGGGGTCCACTGGGCTGGCTACAGTCAGGGTATGAGTACAGAAGATGCACAGTAGTCACAACATTAAAAAAAACACAAATCAAAATGTACATTATCTGCAATCCCACAAGGACAGGCATTGCTTGGGACCCCCTGTTCATTTCTGTGGACGCTGCTGAGCTCTCTCTGGTGCTGTGCATCCTCTCCAGTGGTAAAGTTCAGACCAGGAACATCCTTCTGGAGTCTGGGTCCTGACCATCCCCGCTCAGTTCATGGCATGAAGAGACTTGGGACATTTAAACTGGATTCCTTCAATCTAAACAGGAGGACAACCTCCAAGAGCACCCCTAGGACTCCAGCTTTAATAAATATTTCAGTCCACAGGCCTAGGCTAGAGCTAGGTAAAACTTTAATTAATTAAATTAAAATGGCAGATGCATCTGCTGCTGCAGGAGTAGATCCTCAGCAGGGACAATTTTACCTGCTAAGGGACAGTGTCACTTGTTCATGTGCACATTCCTTACTGTTCTGCCTTTTTTAGGCAAAGAAAGCCCAGGACATCACAAAGCCACCCCAACACCCCTGGATAAACAAGCCACAGTCTGGCTGAGTGGCACATTGTACTTTAAGGACTATTTTTCCCTCAACTAAATAAAAAAAAGTCCATTTGAGACATGAGGTTTGACTCTTCAGGTCTGACCCAATGGAAGTCTGACCTCTGAATTTGATTCTTTAACATCTGCAGAGATGCTGCTGTTTTGAATTCGTTCCATTCTTCTACTTCTGGGATTTTTTAGGTTTTTTTTGAAGTCTTGCCTCAGCTTTCCTTTCCTCACCCTGTGGTCTTCACACCTCCTTGTCTTTCCACATTCTCAGCTGGAATAAGCTCCTGCTTTTTTCTCCTGTTAGGCACCAGGCTGGATTTATTCACAGGCCATGATCACATGTGGCCCAACACACCTTCTACACTCGTACCTTTGCAAAAGCAAATGGAAATGTCAGCAGCCCACAAGAGAGTTTTTATTGTTTCATGAGCAGCTCCTCCAGTGGAACTTTGTGCAAAGGATCCTGCATGGCAGTGGCAAAAGCCCAAGGTGGAAATCAGTAAAAGAGCTCTTTTTCCTGCCTGGGTGTACAGGGGAAAGCTGCACCTTGCTCTGGCTGGGCTGAAAGGGTTTCTTTTCTTGTAAAGGTGAGGTTTCTGTTTCCAAAACTAACATTTCATCCCGCAGCTTTCGGGCACTGTTTTGTTGGCACAATCGAATGTTGGGTTAATGAAACTGAATATTCCTAGAGATTTTGTTTATTGCAGATTTTTCCCTTTCCCAGGGTTACAGAATTAACTGGATATGAACCCCAGGATCTGATAGAAAAAACCCTGTACCACCACGTCCACGGCTGTGACGTTTTCCACCTGCGATACGCTCACCACCTGTGTAAGTACCTGGGCTGGGGGCACAGGAGGGGCTGGAGCTGCTGGAGAGAGCCCAGAGGAGGCTCCAGGATGAGCAGAGGGATGGAGCAGCTCTGCTGGCAGGAAAGGCTGGCCCAGCTGCCATTGTTCAGCCTGGCCAGGAGAAGCTTTGGGCTGAGCTCAGGGTGGCCTTGCAGGGCCTGAAGGAGCCCCAGGAAAGCTGGAGAGAGACAATTGCCAAGGGCTGCAGGGCCAGGAGCCAGGGAATGGCTGCCAGGGGCAGAGGGCAGGGCTGGATCTTGGCATCTTGGGCAGGGATTGTTCCCTGGCAGGGTGGGCAGGGGCTGGGATGGAATTGCCAGAGCAGCTGGGGCTGCCCCTGGATCCCTGGCAGTGCCCAAGGCCAGGCTGGACATTGGCAGCTCCTGGGACAGTGGGAGGTGGCCCTGCCATGGCTGGGCTGGCACTTGGATGATTTTTAAAGTCCCTTCCAACCCAAACCATTCTGGGATTCTATGAAATACATTGATTGCAGTGAGAAGTTTTGTAGACAACAATAACCATGCTGGAAAGCAGAAAAAATCCTTTCCAAATCTTGACTGGAGACAGATTTTCAGAAGTTCTTGGCTATCACTTAAGGAAACCATTCATTGTGTAAATAAGCTGGATATTCAATATGCTGGGCTCCTGAAAAGAATAAAAAAACCAACACCCAAACCAACTTATCTGGCCAGTTTTATCTTTGTACTTAGGGGATCCAGGCTATTTTAAATATTTGGAAATTATTCTGGAAGGTGAACTCCTACAGGAAAACTAAAAGAGCAAGTAAAAAAGAGGGGAAAATCTGAACTTCACTAGCCTTTGTTGTTAAAACAAAAACTATGCAGCAGCTCTGCATTCCTCTGAAATATGTTAGTAATAATCATCCTGTGTTTGAAGGGAATGCAGTCCCAAAAACTCCTTGGAGGGACATTCATTAATAGCATGTGGATGAGGTTTGGAGAATGGATTGTCAGGAAAAAAAATGACACATTTAATAATTTCCCATCTTCCAACAGTCACTAATCATATCTTCAAACATCTGGGTCTGGGAAGGAGTTCATTCAGTAGCACATTAATTTGAAAAGCAAATTGAGGGAATGGCTGAACTCTGGATTTGGCTCTGTTTGCTGCAACCCATACGAGGCAAAGATGACATCCAAAAACCGGTGTCAGGGAATTTTTTTTCCAGATTGCTCCTGTAGGCTGGAAGCAGCCAGAGTCAAATCCTCCTTTTAGGCTTCCTTCTTCTCTTAGTGTGTGCTATTCACGAGGATCTGGAATATCAAGGAGGTTGTAGCTGTGCTTGGCAAGTCTGAGGTGAAATTCCAAGTGCTGAATTCCACCGGCGGCAGGGTGTGCTACACCTGGGAAAGCAAAAGCTGATTTTTGCTTCACTTCACATTTACCAAAACATTGCTGAATGTTGATTTACCAAAACATTATTGAATTGGCCCATTACCTCTGGGCCTCTGAGAACTGGAAAAAAGAATGAGCAGGACACATGGAATACCCTGTCAGGGACACCCTCTCTGTAGCAGTGACATCTGCTTGTGGGTGTGACTGTTGACCTGCTCAAAATAAACTCAGACTGTTTAAAATACCTTCATCAACCAGCACAGAGATGATGCCACCACAGCCACAATCACCCCTGGAAAACAGTTTTAGAGCAGCAGGGTGGATAATTCTGTGGCTGCCAGTTTGATCCATGTACGACTGGAGTTTTAAATGAAGAGACAAATCATGTTCACCGAATTACCCACCACATCCTTCCACGAGGAAAAAATAAAAAACCCTCAGCCAAATGGGATACTAAGAGCAGTTCTGTAGATTAAAGATAAATTACTGTAAACTTTAAAAACAGAAGAAAAATGCGAGCCACGCATAGGAATTTATGAAAGCAGATAAATCCCAAGAAGCGCAAAATAATGAGTAATGCTTGGGCAGCAGTGGGAACAGTGCAGGGTCATGGTTGGAATACCAAGTAATGGGAATTATTAAACCAGATGTAAAGTGCACAAAGTCCCTCTGGGGAGCACTGTGAGAGCTCCCCCAGCATCCATCAGCAAATGTCTGAGGAACAAGAACAGTGAAAGGTTGGCAGGTTTGTTGTACCATTCTATAAAGAAATCTGATGATGAAGTGTCACCTGATGCAGAAATCCAAAGAGAAACATCTTACACCTAATAAGGGTATTAAGGGCGGGGGGGGAAATATAAGCAGCCTTAAACTAGGATAACCATTTGCTTTTTTTAAGAGGAAAAAAATCCCAAACTGAAGAGCTGAAGCAGCTGAACTCAGAGTGAGGCAGCACAGAGAATAAAACAAAGGAAACAGTGAGGGGAACAAGTTAGGAGGGACAGAACAAGAACATCAAGCTGGGAGGGAAATGTAGATGTGAATATTTGCCTAAGGTGTGCTGGCAGCAAAGAGAATTTCCTGCTTGAAACATTTGATTGGTTTCCAGCTGCAGGAAAACACTTGTGGTGTTTGAAGCGGCGTTATTTATTTCTAGAGCCCCTTTCATCCACACAGTGTTTGCCCTGAAATGTGGCCACACAAATAAGGAGGCCCTGCATTCTAAAATACAGGACAGAGTTCCAGTAAAGACAAAATATCTTTGTGCCCTCAGAGAAATCCCTTTGTTTGCACCACTGTGAGGGGGACTTTGGGCATCCCACGTGTTGCAACATCCCTGCTCTTCCCGCAGGAACTTGAACAGGATTCAGGTCTCTGTGCCTTGGCCCAGCCCAGCCCAGTCCCCACCAAACCCTTCTCCTGCTCCCTGGAACTATTTCTAAGGTTATTTTATAGAGAAGCACAGTTCCATCATCTCTGGTGTTGGGTCTGCCTCTGCTTTGCCAGCACCTCTGGCAGAGCAGCATCAGATTTTAAGAAGTCCAAAAAAAACAAAAGGATCTGCTGGGCACGGTGCCTTGCCCAGGGGCCGGGCCCATGCCATGCCAGGGCAGATAAAACAGGATCTGCTGCCAGTGTGGAGCCAAGAAATCCATTTCTTGGAGTGGTATCCTCCAGTGCAGGCTGGGAACTCCCGGCCACACGCCCGGGAGCCTGGTGGAGCCTTTCAGAATAGTCCTGTCCCACAGCCCAGAGCCTTTTCCAGCTTCTCTGTGAAGCCAGGAGCGAGGCACAGCCCTGGAACACCCAGTGGCAGAGGGCACATCCAAGGGCTGAAGCCACGGAATCCTCCCCTTTGGACTGCAGCAGAGGCCACCAAGAAGTCTGAGCCTGCATGGATTGTCTGGGTGGTGGATTTGCCTCACTCCCATTCCTGAGGTTTCCTTTTCAGCATCAAACAGAGCACAGAGCCAGATGGAAGCTGACCTCTCTGGCTGTCTCAGTTACTGTCCCTTAGCCAAGGTCAGACTTTCCCCAGATTGCTAAAAAAGCAGGAGACACAGAATCCTCTCCCATCCCCGGAGAAACACTGGTTAATCCATATAATTAGGAAGGGAAGCTGAACACTGTAGCTCTCAGTGGTTTTCACATCTTTTCAAACACTGTCTTAACTGCAGAGCTAAAACGGGGATTTAAAAAAAAAATCAGTGGGAGAGGAGGAAAGCCAAAACCAGTCCCAAAGCACACGGAAGAACTTTGTTATAGTTAGTGATCCGTGACAGCATTAATTTCTCTTTCGGAAGACTGAGTGGAGCAAAGCATTTTGAACTCAAGGAAAACGTGCTCATTAAACCAGCACAAAGACCCAGCTCTGAAAACCCAGACCACGTTCCAAAAATTACCTGTTACATGGCCTGTGCTAAAACGTAAAGAGCATTTCCTGGAATGGGATCATTTGGATTTTAGAATGAATAACCAAATCATTAAATCACAGAATGGTTTGGGCTGGAAGGGATCCTGAAGATCATCTCATTCCAGCCCCCTGTCATGGCAGGGACACCTTCCACTAGCCCAGGGTATTCCAAGCCCCATCCAACCTGGCCTTGGACACTTCCAGGGGTGGGGCAGCACAGCTACAGAGCACCATCCACAATTACAGAACACTAAGAAATAATAAAACTGTGGCATAGAGACAATTATTAATATTTTTAGAACAGACTCTTTGAGTAGCCACTCCAAGACTTTCAGCTTGCAGTGATAAACTGCACTTGAAAAATACAAATGTCTTTATATTTTCTTGGTGTGTTTACATACTTACAGGCACACTCCTCATGATTTTTTTTAACTGTATGTTCACCTGCACACCCTGATCCTGTAAGGAATTCCATGTGGAAATGCAGGAGTGGAAGGAACAGCAGCAAGAATGAGGAAAAAGCTGATATCTAAGAGAGATTTGAAACCTCCAAATAAGGGTGGCTTGGTGACATTGAGGGTGGGTTTTTGAATGTCCTGCAGGATCATGGAATGATAGGAATGTCCTGAACTGTGAGGGATCCACAGGATCATGGATCCAGCTCCTGCTCCTGCCCAGACCCCCCAACAAGCCCAGCCTGGGCATCCCTGGATGCTCCTGGAGCTGTGGCAGCCTCGGGGCCGTGCCCATTCCCTGGGGAGCCTGGGCAGTGCCAGCAGCCTCTGGGGAAAGAAGAGCCTTGCCCTAAAAGCCAACCTAAATCCCTGCTGGGCCAGCTGCAGCCGCTCCCTGCTGCTGTCCCTGAGGCAGGAGCAGAGATCAGAGCTTCAGACAGTTTTAGGTGTTCATTTTGTTGCCTTCTGAACACACAGGCACCTCATCCTGAAATGGAAGAACTGGCACTTCTAGAAAGACCTGGCAATTTTTTAAGAGCCTGATTTTCTTTGGGAGATAAACTGGATTTGAAGGAAAGTTTCAATACTTTGGGATGTGCAATGGATGGGAGAGGAAGCAGCCCAGAGAGGTGACCCATACGCTCCAGACTTTGGGGAGACCCCAATGAGTCCTCCAGTGCCACAAGGAAATGGATGAAAAGGAGGGAGAGACTTTTTGTATGGGCAAAAAGTGACAGGACAAGGGGAATGGTTTTAAAGTGAGAGAGAGAAGGTTTAGTTTCCATTTCTTAATCATATTTATATAAAGGAATTTCTGCCATTGCCCACTTTTTTTGCACACAATTTGTGCAGCGAGTTCAGTCTGTGATTCCCTAATTTACAATAAATAACTGGATAGGAGAGTGAGAAGATGGAGTTTCCCAAAGGAATGATGCAAGGCCACACAAAAGAAGAACCAGCTTCAAAGGCTGGGCATTATCTTCTAGTGAATCCTGAGATAAAGGCCTGGCACTGAACCAGAAATATTTGTGGCTGGATTAAATATTTAGAGATGCTGCACAACTCCTGTTACAGCACAACCTCCTGCCAAAACATCCTTGTTCACAGAGGATCCAAAATAGCTCAGGGAGGATTACATGGCTGGTGAATTTATCAGATATCTGATTCCCCTCTCTGTCCTTGTCTTTGTTTGGGTGCCTCACAACCAAAGAGTTTTTTAATTTTACCTTTTTAAATCAACCTTCAAGATAACAGGGGGAGAAAACCATCACAGAATAAAATACATCGTAAAATACACGATAATCTGTCAAGCTGTGAGAGAAGTGCTTCCAAGTAATCTGGAAAAAATCTCAAAATCACAGAATCCTCAAGGTTGGAAGAAACTTTGAGGATCATGCAGTCCTCACCCCAAACCCTGTCCCCAAGGGCCACATCCAGACTGCTCTGGGACAATTCCAGTGACTCCAAACCTCCCTGGGCAGCTCATCCCAAGGCCTGACCGCTCTTCCAGGGAAATTTTCTTTCCCAGTCTCCAACCTGAGCCTCCCCTGGTGCCATTTGAGGCCATTTCTTCTCCTTCTTTTAACAGAATTGCATCCAATTCAAAATTCTTTTGCTGCCTTGCACTTTTCTTTTGCAGTTAGAAATTTTAAAGCAGTGTTTGTGAAGAACGCAACCTTCCCAGAGAAGAAGGAAGACAAAACCTGGGTGTCTTCAAATTGTATAGAAATAATAATGTGGTGTTATGAATCTATAGAAAGGGGCAGGATAGATAATTCTGCAGGGGTTTATTTCAAGTTTATTGGGAGGAAAAGGAAGGAGGGTGTTAGGACATAGGTTGGACTCAATAACCTCAAAGGCCTTTTCCAACCTCATTAATTCCGTGATACCGTGAGAGACAAAATCACTTGGCTTGCAAATAAACCCCTCCAGGAAGTGGTCATGAGTCCCAAAAAACCCATAAAATTTTAAAATTTTGTTTTCCTTGTGTTCACAGTGCTGGTGAAAGGCCAAGTGACCACCAAGTACTACCGGCTGCTGTCCAAGCAGGGAGGCTGGGTGTGGGTGCAGAGCTACGCCACCATCGTGCACAACAGCCGTTCGTCACGGCCTCACTGCATAGTGAGTGTCAATTATGTCCTTACGTAAGTCCAAATACTTTGTACCATTACCTGTTATCACTAATTGAGTCATTAATGATTAAATCCACCAAGTTTTCCTGGCTTGTGTCTTCCGGTGTCGTTCCGTGCTCGCGCCTTGCAGCTTTCCCTGTCGGTACGATCCCGTCTCTTTAGCTGAGAGATAACATTGTTATATTAATTATGTTAATATATATCATTATATTAATTAAAATCTCAGGGGGGACCTCATTCTCTGCACAACTCCCTGTCAGGAGGATCAGTAAGGAGGGGTTGGGCTCTGCTGCTGTGTGCCAAGGGAAAGGAGGAGAAGAAATGGCCTTAATTTTGTCAGGATAGGTTCAGATTGGGGATTAGAAGGGTTTTTTTCCTTTGAAAGAGTGGTCAGGCCTTGGAATGAGCTGCCCAGGGAGGAGGTGGAGTCACTGTCTCTGGAATTATTCAGGAAGAGTCTGGATGTGGCTCTTAGGACAGGGTTTGGGGTGATGCTGGTGCTGCTGGTGATGGTGGGACTGGTTGAGCTTGAAGATCTCTTCCAGAGTTGAGTATTCCGTGATTTTCTGATTAAAACCAACCTTGCAGCTTGTGGGGTTTAGTTACAAGCACACACTGCTGACAGGGGAGGAACACTGCTCCTTTTCCTTTCCTCAGGGCTGATTGTGAGAACCAGGGCAGAGACCAATTCCTGACAGAGCAGGAGACAGATTAATTGATCTCTCTCTTTCCATGATTCCAAACCACAGGGAGCCAGGGATGGCTGAGGGAAGATGATACAGCTCAGGCCCAGAGAGAGGGGACACTCCATCCAAAGGTGTTTATGTGATTCCCAGTGGAATTTTTTGATAGACTTGCGTGGGAATGAGGTCACCCCATAAGATTCTCTTCCTCCTGACATCCCCAGACTCGGTGAAAATCTTGGAAGAGTGAAAATTCAAGCCTTGTGAACGCTAACATATTTTTACAGGAGTTAGTTTGGATTTTTCTGTGCTTTTAATTTACTGGCTCGTTCTTTTGCAGAGATATCGAGTACAAGGAACTTCAGTTGTCACTGGACCAGGTTACCATTTCCAAATCACAGTTTTCATGCAGAAACTCAGTACCTACCTCTCAGGAAACAAGGAAAATAGTAAAACCCAAAAGTAATAAAATGAAGGCAAAACTCAGAGCAACACCTTACCCACCACAGGTAAAATTTCCAGCAATATTTAATTACCAATTGTTCTCACACAGTGCTTGGGACACTGTAGAGATAATTCAGGACTGAATTTACTATAAAGCAGACTATAGGATTGTCTACCCCAAGAAATTCCTCATAAAGCAGGATAAAATTAGACCCTTTTTAAACTTGGGGTGGAAAGCACAGGTAGCACAAACCAGCTCTGGCAAGTGATGTAAAACCTTTGGGGTGTGGAGTGCGTGAAGCACTTTAACCACGACGCCCTTTCTTGATAAAAAAAAAGAAGAAAATCCTGTAGTTGGAATTGTGCTGTGGAAATTTGTGCTGGTGTAGAATGTCTGTCATTTACTGTTGGTGTATGGAGTTCTTCATGTCAGGAGGAATTTCTTCCTGGAAAGGGAGAGGGTGCTCAGGGCTGCCCATCCCTGGAGGTGCCCAAGGAAGGGCTGGATATGGCACTCAAGGCTCTGGGCTGGGGACAAGGTGGGCATTGGGCACAGCTGGGACTCCATGGGCTGGGAGGGCATTTCCAAATTTAACCCTGTGATTCTGTAAAACTGAGCTGCCAGAATTATCAAATCAAAGCAGGTTTTTTGCTCCCAAGTGAAGGCAGAGTCATGAAGAGAGGAACTTTAAACGCACCGCTCAGTCCGTCCCTTGAGCCAGCGAGGCTCTGGGTGCCTGTCTGACATGTTCTGTACTTCCCTAAAATAGTTCCTCCTTTAACTCTTTTCCCCTGCTCCTTTCCCCTTCTTTCCCCCAGCAATACAGCTCGTTCCAAGCAGACAAACTGGAATGCAGCCAGGTGGGGAGCTGGCGCTCCAGCCCTGCCGCCAGCGCCGCCGCCCTGCAGGAACAGAACTTCCATTCAGAGAGCAGTGAACTCCTGTACGCCCCTCCCTACAGCCTGCCCTTCTCCTACCACTATGGACACTTCCCTGTGGATTCCCACGTCTTCAGTGGCAAGAAGCAAATGCTGCCTGCGAAATTCGGGCAGGCCCAAGGGGCACCCTGCGAGGTGGCGCGGTTCTTCCTGGGCGCGCTGCAGACCAACGGCGAGTGCCAGTGGCACTACACCAATTCCCTGGTTCCCAGCAGCCAGTCCCCCTCCAAAAGCCTTCCTGAGCAGCCCATGAACATCATCAGGCACAACCTTGCCCAGAGTTATGAAGGTGGGTGTCGCTCTGAGCCAAGAGAAAAAGCTCGGCCGTGCTCCAGCTGGGAAGGATTTGGGTTTGCTGTTTGAGAACCGGGTTTGATGCCTTGGAGCGGCTCCAGAACTTTCTGCTCAGGCTCTAGAGCAGAGGCTAGACAAGGTGAAGAGTAGATATTGATTAAAGGCCTTCAACAGATACACCTTGGGCAGTCAGAAGCCTCCCAGAGGCTCCCCCAAGGTGGAGAATGGTCAGGAGTTTTTCAGACAATTCTGAGTTTGGTCCATTTCCATATCAGGGGTTAATGCTGCAATTACACCTTCAGCTAATGAAGTCATTTACCCCCAGTTTGCTCTGCCACAATTCACTTTTGTTTGTACTTTCTGGGGCCTGAGGCTGTGGGGTGTCCTTGGATCTCAGGCCTAGAGGGATTGTTTTGTCTGACCAAAATGTGAAGACAGTAACTGACCCTTTATGAGGAGTTTGGAGCTGTGCACTAATGCAGGATAGGATTTGAAAAATGCAAAAACTGAAATCCTAAGGCATCAGTTTAAGCAACACAGAAGATCAGAGGCAGTGAAGTGTAACAATCAGTATATTTATGGTATTCCCTTGTTCCTTCTTCCCATTTCCATCAGCACTGGATTGGGAATATTATCAAAGGTTCAGCTGAAAAAATGCACTGACCAGAATCACTTTTAGAGCAGCACAGTGACAGCTCCTCCTTCAGTGCTGGCACAGTTTACCCTCATGCTTTGCACTCTCAGAGTTATTTAAGTGGAATTTCTCAGGTAAGTCATGGCTGAAGTCAGATTGAAACTTCACCTCCACTGTAATTTTTGATAATTTTAACACAGAAATTAAAATAAATTAAAACAAATTTAAAAATTAATAAATAAAAGAGTAATAAAATAAACAAAATTTATATAAACACCATCTAGTCCCATAAAAAAATTGAAGATTGTCCTTTCTCAGCACAAATCTACTCTGTCTTTCCCTTTGAGAGTAATAATTCTGCTTTACTTGATCATAATTCTGAATTTGAAAATGTCTCACATCACCTGCATTATTTCACTGTGCAGATGGTCAAGGATAGAACTTATTTGAAGAAAGGCATTGACTTCTCTGAGGTGGAAACCTACAAGAAATAACCTTGAAAAATTATAAAACAACCAAACATAAAGATGCTCAAAATACCCTCTGATCACAGAATAATTAGGGTTGGAAGGGACTTGTGGGGATCATCTTGTCCATCTCTTTAATTTCCCCCGTGTTCAACCAGAACAGGATTTATTGCAGTGGTTTTGGCAGAGATTTATCTCTCATTTTAAACACTGATCTCACAGCTGCCCCAGCTCCAAAATGAAACTGAGTCAAGTTGTGATGGGCAAGGAACAATATTAATCAGCTAAAACAACAAAAATATTTGGACAAGGCAGACTCGGGCAGGTCAGGCTATTTTGGGATGGTGTCAAGTATCTTTAACTCAATTAATAGCATTAATTACTCCCCTGACCCAGCTTCCCCTTCAAGTCAAACACGACTCTGAATTTAACTGCTTTCATTAAAGAGCCTCAGAAGTTTGCTGAGATTTCAGGTTGCTGCTGATTTTAGCAAGAACAGCCTTGGCTGGCCTGGATTTCCCCCTTTTTCCTGATTTATTTTCAGTTACTGTGAGAATTATACAAAAACCTGTTGCAAAAATATGCAAAAAATATAAAACCCTGCCACATCTGAGTTTATTCAGTCTTATTAAATACAGGAGTTCTTCTGTGATTTAAGGTGTATCTGAAAGTGTCAGAGACCTCCTCAGGACAGGAAACCTTTCATTAAACTCCTTTAAGCAGAGCTCCAGGTTATCCCTTCCCACTGCAGAGCCAGTCCTTGGATCCCATCCTCATCTCTCTGCATGCATTGTTTTCATTAATTAAAAATCACTGATGAGGACTGAGGTACTGCCCTGCAGTCAGATGGAAACTCTTCTTTCTTGGAATGCAGGGGAGCAGTAGTGGAAATTTAAAATAAAAAAATGTAGGCAGTCTCCAGGCAGCCTCTTGGGTACCAGAATCAAGTGTTTATTCACTTAATGGGTGTAGATATCCAAGATCCAAAGGGAATATTAAAATATAAATATATTAAAATATAAAGATATTCAAAACTGAGCTTGCTGCATCAGACGGAAATGGAATCAGACATCAAATGTGCTTCCCACAGAGGGACAGATAATTTCTGCCTGGGGTTTTGTCCTTCACAGGATGGTTTGACCTCACCCATGATGGGCTTCACCTCAGTGACAGCAGCATTTTATTTCACTTTTCTGTGGTTAGGTTGAAAATGAGCTAGAGTGAAGCTCTTCTCACAGCCCAGAGCAGGTGAAATCTTTGCCTCAGCTCGTGCTCCTCGAATTTGCTGCTTCCTTTGCTTGTTCCTGTGGACTGTGGGGGAAAAGGAGGAGTATTATGACCAAAAATAGGAAATGGTTTTGTCTTTTTTAAAGATGTTGTGGGGAAAAAAAAAAAGAAAAAAAGAAAAAAAGAAAAAAAGAAAACCAAAGAAAACAAAGACCAAAAATCCCAAACAAACAAACAAACCAAAGAACTAAAACACCACTAAACCTCCCCCAAAACCTACATCTTTTGAGGATAAGGATAAAGACTGAAGTAAATCCTGCCTATCCCCAGGAAATCTGCAGGAACAGGGTAAAAAAACCCAAATCCCAATAAAAACCTTCAAGAAATTGCTGCTGTTTTTCAATCTCATCCCACATCACCGTTTCCCTATCAGGAAGAAAACAGAGCTGCAATACCAGCGGTTTTATTTCTGGTTCTGCTTCACTGAAGGTTTTGCTGTTTGAGTTGGGTGAGGTGGGCTCTCTTTTGAGCATTTTGATGCATTTTAATGGATATTTTAATGGATATTTACTGGGGATTTGATGAAAGTTGGCTTGCTACAGTTAGTTCTCTGCAAAAGCCTTTGAGTTTATTATTTAGGAGGAAAAAAAAACATGGTCAAACTTAGGCCTGGTCAGAGATCATGGCAAAAGGGGAAAGGAGAACAGAACTTCTCTTGTAGACAGGATTTCCACCCAACTTTTGCAGCCTTGTTTCCTCCTCAAGCAGAGTCAGCGCTGTTGCATTTCTGCTGAATTTGGGACCTTTGGAAGCGACTTTTCCTTTATTTTTTGCGTCTGATCTCCCCGAGGTTGTCAAGCGCTGCTTTTTTCCAGTGGCTCACTGGAGAACTGACAGCCAGGGAGCTTCAAAGCAGGGAGGATCTGCTTAGCATCATCATCTTCGATCCAAAGGCAAAGCCAAATCTGACATCTGGCAGCCGGCTTGGATGCGAGGGCTATTCCACATCACATCCACGGCAGCATCTGCCAAAAACGCCGTGGGCCAAAGGCATTTTTCTCCATGGAAAATTGCTCCTTTTGGAGGGATCAGAGCTTGGAGGATGATCGTGCCAAGCCATCAAAGCTCTGAAGAAGCACGTAGCAGATACAACTGCCTGCAAATCAGATGTTTCTGCTTCGGGATCTGGTTTTGAAGCTTCTTCCACTTTTTCCCAGCTGGGCCAGTCATCAAAAAAAAAAAAAAAAAAAAAAAAAAATAATTTCAGTGAAGGCAACTGTATTCTTAGCCAGAAGTTTCCTTTTTACCCTTGAACTTGCTGCTGTGGGCACCACAGGACCTGCTGGGCACTCAGTGGTGCTGCTGGACCTTCTGAACCACCTGTGTGAAGCCTTGTGCCACCAATCATGCCAAAACTCAGGAAATGAGGAAAAAAGAGTGAGAAAATCAGTGAAAAAGCTCCCCAGGTTTAGGCAGTGCCTGTTGGAAGAAAGAAATGACATTTCACAAAGGGAATTCCCCTGAGACAAAGAGGTCTGGGAAATCATTTTGTCTCACCTTTGTTTTTGGAGGGGGAATGATGGAGAACAATCAGCCTTGGGTGATTTGAAATCAGGGTTCAGACCAGGACGAGCACAGACTGAGATAAAAATATCTTTTCATGGGCAGGGGTTGCAGTAAGACCTGTTCTATCTTTGTCTGTTTGATAAAGAGGAGGGAGAGGGACTTTTCCTAGGGGCAGAAAGTGACAGGACCAGGGAAAATGGTTTTAAACTCACAAAGGACAGGGTTAGGTTGGATATTGGGAAGAAATATTTTGCTCAGAGGTGCCCAGAGCAGCTGGGGCTGCCCCTGGATCCCTGGCAGTGCCCAAGGCCAGGCTGGACATTGGGAGCTCCTGGGACAGTGGGAGGTGTCCCTGCCATGGCTGGGGTGGCAACTGGGTGATTTTTAAGGTCCTTCCAACTCAAACCTTCTGTGATTCTGTGATTTACAATCTGATTGTTCATCCTCAGCCCAGCAGGACTGGAAATTACAGAATTAAAGGTGACAAGGCAGAAGCCAACTGGTGGCTGTGGTGCCTCAGCTTCTTCCAAGTTCTCTTGGGCTCTGAAAATGGAAAAGTACAGCATTTTTTTCAGAGATAAAAGAAGAGCTATAAAGTGAAAATATTCCAAACTACAGAAGGACAAACCCACCCCTCTTGACACCTTAAACCCAGAACACCATGATCATGAAACCATGATGTGTCAGCAGCTCTCAACATTTACATTTATTTCACAATAAAAACACCAAATGTGGAGTTAAAATCAGAGCACTGAACTAGACCAGTAAAATTCCCAAGCTATTCTGAAGCACATGGCTGAAACCTCGTTGGATTTGTGATCTGAAAGGGACGTTTTTCACCAGCTGGTGAGAACTCAGCTTCCTTCAGCGTCTACTCCTTGTGACAAAATATATACACAGAAATGGGAAAGAATAACTTGAAAGGTTACTGTTTTTAGGAGGGTGAAGAAGAAATTGGAACCAGATTCCTGTTTAAATTCTGGTGTTAATTACGTAGTGCAGCTCTCTCTGAAATTAATGGAGCTCTGCATATATAAAAAAAAAGGTACAATTGAGCTATTTCTGCTTCCTGTTATCCATGAAGGCTTTCCCAGTCTATTACAGCACAGGGAATACTTAATTATTAATGGGCACAGTTACATCAGCAACCAATAGAGGGGAACTCCAGAACTTTTGAGACGTTGAATAGAGTTAGAAAAACAGGAAATCCATTTTCAAAAAGGCACTTAATTGTCCAGGGCTTCCAGTGAACCTCACACAAAACAAGAGTTTGGGTCTAACTTGAGAAATTTGCTCAGTGTGTCATTTTTCCTTTAACATAAAACTTTCAAATGTGCCTTGGAGGAGCTGTTTAACTCACAAACTGTTCATAGGAGAGTGCAAAAAAATTATTGCTCCTATGGTACAGGAGAAAACTAGGGGCCTTTTCTCTCACCACTCGTAGATAGGAGTGAACAGAAAGGAAAAGCTTCATAATCCAAGAAGAAAATAGTAAAAATAACTCAAATTGCTTCAAGAGTTCAGTTGCCATGCAGAAACTGAGGAGAAAAATGAGACTGCCCAATATATTTTAGAGGAAAAGCCTGAATAGACACCCTAGGCTCATACTCTTGAAAAATTAAGCATCTGGCTTCTGATTCTCTAAAAATACTCAATTTTTTCTCCCCCACTCAATGTTGTAACCTGCATTTTTATCATTATCTACCTTTATTACATGGGAATGTCTTAAAAGCAGAGATCCAGCATTGCTGAAGAGGTGTTTAAGAGATGTTTTTAATATCTGATGTCAGCTTTTCAAAGAGAAAAGGCAAAGCCTTTAACGTGACCCACTCTGGGTATCACAAAGAGATTTCACTGATTACATAATGACATAACTAGTATCTCATCTGGATATTAAATATACCCCAAATAAATACCATGAGTTACAGAATCAAGAGAATTCTGCAGAATGAAAAGATCTTTGAGATCATTGAGCCCAACCTTGGAGTTGTCTGTGCAAGGACAAATGTCCAATGCACTCCCACAATGACAGGGAGAATAAATTCAGTTTATTCAGTTTATTTCTGGTGCTTATTATATGATTAAAATAATTCCACTATTTTAATCATGGAATCATTGATAGGTACCAACATTATCCAGATTTCAGTAAATCCTCTGATAAATCTCTGGAAAGAGCTTACTTAAGGTAAGGAAGATTTTTGATTTCAGGTTGCATCTCTGATCATTTATTTGGTTTAATTCCCCCTATTTAGCAATGATAACAATGTCAGTGAGTTTTAATTACTGCAGAGGCTTGTTATCAGTAATTAACACGTTTTCTTTCCCCTGCCAGTCCCACTGTCCAACAGGAGGTACAGCCAGGACGCTCTGCCCGAGGCCTTCCCGAGCTGCACGGCGCCCGTGCCGGGCAGGTACAAGGAGGATTTTTACGACTCCGGCATCATGAAACACAACAAAACCGAGCCCAGGATCCAACCCCCCGCCCACCTCATCAAAGAGGAAAACAAGCTGGCCTTTAACAGAGACCTGCCAGAAAAAATCACCATCAACGAGGGCTCCTTCCCCAACTCCCTGCTGCCCAAATCCGAGTGCTGCCAGGCCAAAGCCGTGGGACAGCTCAGCCACCTGCTGCCCGTGCCCTCGGTCTACGAGCAGAGCAGGAGGATTTGCGTCAAAGACCCCAAATTTGGGCACATCAGCCACCAGCCAGGCAGCCTGGAGGAGCTGGAGAGCGGCGAGAGGATGAAGCTCGACCACGAGGCCGAGAGCGAGCGGCTGGTGGACGTCAGGCCCTCGGGCCAAGTCCCCTTCGTGCTCCTCAACTACCACCACGTGCTGGCCAAGCACGGCGCCTTCCCAGCCTCGCCCTGCGCGGCCGCGGGACACGCGGGGGAGAATTATTCCTACAGCTCGGAGGACGTCAACGCCTTCATTTACAAAAACCAAAGCCCCTCCTCAGCTTCTTCTCCAGAAACACACAAGGAATCTGCACTGCCCCATTACATTGGGACTTCTGTAATTATTGCCAACGGCAGGTGACGGTACCACGGGAGGGTTTGAAGAGTTAGAATTAAGAAGCCAAATGAATGATTTGCAAAAAAAAAAAAAAAAAAAAAAAAAAAAAAAAAAAAAAAAAGAAAGAAAAACTAAAGCATGAGGAAACGTGGTGACATTTACTGAGCAAAGCTGGAGGGCAGTGAGGGACAAAGTGATGAGTTCCACCAGTCCCAGGGCCAGGAAAATCCCCTCCATGCCCTGCTGTGCTTCCCGGATAAAGCTCCGGTGCCAGGGAAAAGCCAAGTTCCAAATCCTATTTTTGTTATTTTATAGTGTGCAGCAAAAGGAAACGAGAGGTGTTATATGCAGAGGTTTATATGGAGAACATTCTTTTTTTTTTTTTTTTTTTTTTTTCCTTGACCCCTCCTGAAAAGAAACTCGAGATTGTTTTTTAATCATTATAAAATATACGTTCTAGTTTAGGGGTTTTTTTGACAAATTGTGTGAAACCTCACCTCAGCTCTCCACCCAACCCCCTGACAAATTGACTTTGTTGACAGAGTGGTGATTTTCAGCAACCACAACACAGCTGTACTACCCAAACAGAAAAAAAATCTTATTTATTAATTACCAAAAAAGTTTTAAAACTAAATAAATCCACCCTAAATCTGATTTATTTAACACAGATTTCAATGTTCTGAGATGGTTGCCACCACCATTTATCTGGACAAGGGACAATATGACAAATTAATAAGTACAAAGATAGGTATTACAGGGTTACAGGTCTTGTCATGGCAAATTGGGACAAATTATGGAGCAGGAACTAATTCCCCACAAATAAGAAAAGGAAACTCCTAAATCCTGTGTTTCCCTGAGTATTCTGGGGGAAGCCTGTGCAGATTTTCAACCCAGCCAGTCACAAATACATCTTAATAACAGCACCAGAAATGTTTTCTTTATAGTCAAGAGAATAATGGACATTTATGCCTTATTTTGAATTTACCAGTAGAATTGTGGGCTTTGAAAGGTCCAGCTCTTAACACGCTGAACTTCCTCTGGCATAAATCCTGTTGTCAGCACAAAGGTAGGGCTGGAATTCCCTGATTTGAGCACTTCACAAATCCCTAACAGCACATTTGAAACACTCACATTCAGCCAGGAATAGATTTTCACCCCTTTCTTTTTAATTCTTGATCTGTGTGAGTTTCATCAACAACACTCAGGTGGTTTTCAGCCACTTCCCCAGGCACTGTGAGTGGATAAAACAACAAATAAATGTTGTAGATCTCACTCAGCTCCATTTCTCACCCCAATTCAAGCTTAATTCAGAATTTTTCAAACTTTCTCTCATTAGACTCTAAAGAGAACTTCACTGAAAAACCTTGAGTGCCCTGGGACAGTGGAAGGTTCCCTGCCCATGGATGAGCCTGAAGGTTCTTTCCAATCCAAACCATTCCATGATTCCTTGAAGAAAATTCTTACCTGGTTTGTGTAATAGGAAAAAAACTGCTCATGGATTGCACCTTGTCAGAAAAATCATAATGCACTACTCAGTCCTAAAAATTCCATGTTCTCCCTCTTTTCTGTGCAGCAATAATTCATCCCAGAGTGGTCTGGGTTGGGAGGGACCTTAAAGCTCATCCACTTCCAAGCCCCTGAAATGGGAACTTTTCATTAGAATATAATAATAAAGTTATTTCCTTCTGTGTATGAATATTTGTTGCTAAGAGTACACAAAAATACTTTAAAAGCAAAAGCTTGAAAGTAATTTTCAGGGGTTTTTTTTTTAATTCCTTCCCATTAAAGGTTAACAGAGAAAGCTTTATTATCAAATTAATTCACTTGAAAGTGAGCTTGAACTGAACACTCTCAGCTGACTTTTTCAACTGCATGAAAAATACATTTTGTGCTGAACAGAACAGAAGAAAAAAACCCAAATCAGTGATTACAAAAAAAGCCAAACCAGAATTGATCCAGCACAGTCTCCCCCTCTGTAAGCTCGGTTTGTTTAATGCTGGAGAAGCTGGCAAATCTCCAGAAAAGCTGTAAATGTGGATTATAATGGTGCTGACCCCATAAATCAAAGCCAGGAGCCACCGGTTGCTGCTCCAGTGGCCGTGGCTGAGAGCCCTCCCAGCCCCTGCTCCTCATAAACGACCCCAAAATCCTGAAAAGATAATTATGCCAAGACTCCTGGCTTAATTTTCTTCAATTAAATGAAACCCATGCCCTACAAAGGAGCCACTGGCATGGCTGGCATCATTAAAAAGAAACCTGATGCCCAACCCCTCCTGCTGCACTTTCTCCCTCATTAGTGGCACTGCTGCATTTGGGTGTTCCTTGCTAGAAAAACAACAAAAATTAGGTTTTGCTTGAAATAAAAAACCAAACCCCGCCATCGATCTCTTTCAGCTTGGTATTTTTCCACCTTGTTATTCCCATTTTCCACCTTGTTATTCCCATTCCAGGATTTATTCCAGCAGCCTGAGCAGAGGAGGTGTTCCATCATCCTCCCCCAGGTGTTTTAGGGGAGCTGAGGCAATAATGAACCAATTAGGAATTCACAGCTGATAATGCAGGGGGAAGGTGCAGAAAAAATGGCAAAAGCAAATGTGGGAAGGATTTCTTTTTTTATTTTTGTTTTCTTCCTGCCCCTCCAAGATTTAAAACAGCGATTTCCACCTGGGAGTAAATTCCACTGGGAGAAAAACAGGAGTTTTGGTTGGTTACCAGGGCACTGCCATCACAGTGTTTTAATAATGAAAAATGTTTTTAGTAACAAAAAAAAATAATAATTATGGCAGTGAAGGGGAATGGGAATTGAAATAAATGATGAAAAATAACTTCATTTCTCTTTAGCATTTGAGTCACTCTTTTGTTGTGAGACTTCACAAGATTTTAACTCTCAGGGGAGTTCAGACCTGGCAAGAAAATCGTGGAAAGAGGGAGAAAGAGAGTGAAAGAGGGAATATTGTACCAAAATCATAGAAAATTTGGGTTGGGAGGGACTTTAAAGATCTCATTCCAACCCCTTGGCAGTCAGGGAATCTTCCACCAGACCAAGGTAAAGCTGGAAAAGTGAATCCCAAATTGAGGTCTCCAGGTTTTGGAAGCAGTGCAATGGAAATAAAATGAGGTGAGAAAGGCACAGATTTGTCCCCAGGTTTCTGTGCCCTGGGATTTAAAAAAGGAAATTTAAGGAAATTCAGCAAAATCGGTGCAAAATTAGGAAATTCATCACTGAAAGTGCCAATGAATGAGAAATCTGCCAGAATTTCTCCAGAAATCTCAAGACAGGACAGAAATTGGGTTTTTTTTCAGCATTTCAGTCACACTTCAGAAAGTCCACAGAGGAAATGTTGTTATTCCATTTTTTTCCTGAAGGTTAGATTTTGCTTTTTTTTTTCTTTAATATGATGCAGATAAAAGCTATTTGGCAAGTGTAGGTGAAGAAGCACGCAACCCAACCAACCTATCCATGCTCAGAATTATATATGTATTCCCTAAAAATGTAAAGCATTTTTGCTTATTTATTATGTAAAACAAACCTGTTAAAATGTTAATAAAATCCTGTAGCCAAAGGAACACTGAGTTGAATTTCCTTTTTTTTATAATTAAATACAAAACAAAGTTATTTCACAAAAGACAATGGTGCATATTTGAAAATTTATTTCAAGCTGTGACACAATTCTATAATTGACAATTAATGTGCTATAAAACACACACAGACTTTTTTTTAAAATATATTGTATTTTTGCCACGTTGCATTTTAAATGAAGACACTTGGAAAATGCAAATAACACAGAATGAGATGCTCAACACTCGACAATTCTTCCCTGCAGTTTTCTTTTCTCCATCATTTTTTGACCTCTGCTCTTTCCTGGGCCCAGATTTAATTTCTTTGGTGTCTGATCAAGGCAGCGCATCCCCAGCACCACTTAAACATGCAAATGTTTTTCTCAAAGCAGTTACCCCCAGGAACCAGCACAAATCTTTCCCATGACAGATATTTTGATCATAGAGACTTCCAAAGGAGTTGCAAAAAAGGAATTTTATTGCAGCTGAATCAGAGGAAGCAAAGAAACGAATTTTTGCACGGTGAAGCAGCAGCATAAAGAATTAAACACTTTAATATTATTTCCAGGTAATAGCCCTTGATTTGTTGGATATATTTAAAAAAAAAGCTCTGAAGTCTTATAAAAGCTTTACTAGAAGCAGGATGTGCTGGGCTCTGAAATGTGAAATACATTATTATTACTTTTTCAAACCTTTGGAAGCAGCTTTGTTACTGACTGGGCACGACCCACCCCGGACTCACACACGTGCCAACACACCCAGGAGTTTTCCTATCAATAAACAACCCCCACAAATGTTTTCACCATGAGAAATGTTCTACCAGAGCCCCAGCAGGGGGGAAAAAATAAAAAAATGAAGTCCCAGAAATCCGGACATCGTAATAAATGAGTTTTCTGAAAGCACTTCATCAAGAAAATAGTTTAAGATATGAGCTCAGCCTCGCAATGGAAGAGGTGTTTTACTAATCCAGACAGCTGAACAAAATGAAACATTTTCAGAGCGTTATTCCTGGGCCTGGAGCTGCCTGGATCTCTCCATCCCCACATCCAGGGACACCCCACACCACATTTGTCTGTCACACACGGAGAACAAGAAAAAACAGGATTTTCCTGCGAAAAATGCTGCGGCTTTCTGGGCACGCCGCCTTCGGCAGAGTCGGACTCTTGTGCTTCCCATCCACCTGACACAGCCAGGGATTCTCCAAGGACTCATCCACAAGGAATTTATCCTGGTCCCATGGGAATTCTCCTTGTCTTGGTTTCTTCTGAAGGGAAAGCAACAAATCCTTCATCCAAATCCAGGCTGGAAGGCTGAGACAGCAGCAGAGGCCACTGAAAAGGCAAAGTGGTTCCCACAGCACCCCCTGGGCTCTGGCACATCCAGGCTTGGGCAAGGAAATTCCACTCAAGTTTCTTCCCAAGGCAAAAGTGTTGGGAATAACCTGACAACTCCAAGTGAGAACAGAACCAGCTCATCATGAACACAGCTACAAAAGAACCAACAGCAACCAGGAAACGCTGCAGCATTTTGGTGTTAAAGAATCCTTCTGCTGCTGCTCAGCCACTGAAGCTTTACAAACTCATCCTGCCCTTCCAAAACTCCCATGTTTTATCCTTTTCCTCACCTTTTTTTTGTCCCTGGAGAAGGAAGTTTGAAGGAAGTTTGAAGAGAAGTTTGAAGGAAGCCACTCAAACCTCAGCCTGAGGCACGACCTGGCTGTTCAATCCCTCCAGGCACTTCCTGGGTGGAACATGAACAAAACCCAGAGGTGTTTCCTAAGGGCAAACCCTAAAGCTGAGACAGATTTAGCTACAAATTCTGGGTGAAGGTGAAGTTTTGTAGAACTCTGTGCTTGCAAAAGCAGCACCAGAGCTCTGCCTCCCTGCAGCTGCAGTTTGCTCATGAAGGAAAAGGCAGAAAATAAACGAGGATGCAGCAGGAAGATGTGAGTGTGCATGTGCACACCCATTTTTTATAGATTATATATAAATATATGGGTTCTTCTTATTGTTGAGGCTTTATTAAGCCAGACTTGAGTTCCAGTTGATTACAACATGCATTAAAATTGAATTCTGATATCAAAGCTGCCAAAGGTTCTCAGCCCAAAGCAGTTTTGAAAGCATCTGGTGGGAAAAAGCTGAATTTGGTGTATCACTTCAATGATGGTAATTAATAATTAATTGTGTGCAGCTCTAGGAGATGCTGGTGTGCAGCCTTATGTGATTTGGATTATGGGTGAAAAAAAACCCCAGCAGGGTTTGGACAATCAGGCAAATCTTCTGTGAGATGGAGCATAAAATCCTCCATTTAACAGGGACAATTTAATTTCTACTCTTGCTGCCAAACCACCTAAACCCTAAAATGTGAGGATTGGTCAAAATTACCATTACAGACAAGTTTCCTTGTTTTAAGACTTCCTGGCTTTGGAGCTGAAACAATCTAAAATGTTTGGATTGTTAATGAGGTGAACTTTAACCTAAAAACCCCATTTCTGGCTAGCAGAAATTGGTTTCCTTTCTGGAAACCAATCTGGCTGATCCACCACGAAGAGAAGAAATTAAGGTGGCCACATCACACCTGGGACAAACCTGCTTGGCTCAGAATTATTTGAGGGGCTGTGGTGGCCAAGTCTCCTTGGGAGGGAGGAAACCCCACCAAGCTCCCTCGTGGCTGCTCCAGGAGAATTCCCAGGCTGTTCCCTCACCTGGAAATGTGCAGACAGCCCCAAAAACGAGCTGCTTTCAGGCCAGCAGGTGTTAAAGCTCTTGCTTTTAGTGCTTAGCAGCAAAAGCAGACATTGGCTTGGGAAAGGGAGGTGACAACAGAGCTACAGAGGAGAATCTGGACACAGGGGAATGGTGTGATTTCTCTTTTTCACTGGAGCAGTTGTTTGCAGCAGGGAATTCGATTTATTCCCTTTATTTATTCACTCAACTTCATTGAAATGGTGATATGATTACCACTAAATTCTAAATTAATTAGAGGTTCCATCCCCTGAGATGGGATTCTACAATAACCTGGGTGTGACATTACTCCAGTGGGATTTTCTTCCAGGGGCTGAAACCTCTTGGAAAATTGTGATTTAAAGCACAGATGAGCTGCTTTACTCAGATAAAACTGACTGGGGAGAGCAGAATGCAAATCCCTTGGATAACCAAGCTCAGCTCCTAAGTGCTGATGGAAAACTCTCCCAAAAACTCAAGGCAGCCATTAAGAGTTGCAGACCTGAGATCAAAGCACAGGTTGGTAAATTATTGTAGAGGTCTACACAGAGAAGAACCAAATCAGCAAGGATCTTCACTCAGACCTGGAATTAAGCACAGTGGTGATCCCAGCAATTCAGGAATATGTCATGTTCCAGCTGGTTTTAGTGCAGACAACACAGAAAAACAGAATTTAGTTTAAAAAAAACACGAAGTAAAAAAGTAAAATACTGTCCTTCACTGTGCCAAATCACACAGAAACAAACAAAAAAAAGGAAATATTGAGCCACTTCAGTCTCTCCAGTGTAAGGTGTAAATGAAGAGAAAGTTCTGTTCACTACAAATATTTCTTGGCAATCAGTCTCCTTGCAAAGAACAGATCCTTAAAAAGAATGGCAACAGAGGTGTGTTTTAAAGTTTAACTAAAAGAATAAAAGCCTTCAGCTGTGAGATCACCACCTCTTTTCAGCTGCTGAAGTCACCCATGGCAAACACAAAGCAGAAAATCAGGAGGAAAAATGAAACTTTGGGTTACCCCCGTCACCTTGGGGTGACAGTGGCCAGGGCAGGAGGTCCCTGTGGGCTCTGTCAGTGCTTGGGGACGATGAGGTTCCTCAGCATGTCAAAGGAGTTGCCATCAGGGTGCACAGACTCCACGCCTTTGCCCTCCTCATGCACCTGGAGGTATCCAAAGTCATCAATCCCAACAATCCAGGCCACCGGGCCCTCCTCGTGGTGGAGCCGGACCTGCTTCCCGCTGGGATGGAGAGAATTCTGTCAGCAAGTCATGAAACAGCTAAAATTGATGTCTTAGGATTTCAGTTTTTGTATTTTTCAAATCCTGTCCTGCATTAGTGCACAGCTCCAAACTCCTCATAAAGGGTCAGTTACTGTCTTCACATTTTGGTCAGACAAAACAATCCCTCTAGGCCTGAGATCCAAGGACACCCCACAGCCTCAGGCCCCAAAAAGTCCAAACAAAAGTGAATTGTGGGGGAGCAAACTGGGGGTAAATGACTTCATTAGCTGAAGGTGTAATTGCAGCATTAACCCCTGATATGGAAATGGACCAAACTCAGAATTGTCTGAAAAACTCCTGACCATTTTCCACCTTGGGGGAGCCTCTGGGAGGCTTCTGACTGCCCAAGGCCTTTAATAAACACCCACTTTATTCTTTAAACCTTGTCTAGCCTCTGCTCTAGGGAGCCACTCCAAGGCATCAAAATCACCTCAGAGGACTCATCAGAATCATTAAATGGATCATGGAATGGTTTGGGTTGGAAAGGACTTTAAAGATCATCCCAACCCTGACACCTTCCACTGTCCTGGGCTGCTCCCAGCTCTGTCCCACCTGGCCTTGGGCACTGCAGGGATGGGGCAGCCACAGCTGCTCTGTGCCAGGGCCTCCCAACCCTCACAGGAAAGGCTTCCCCCTCAAACAGAATATTTTATTCCCCACCTCACTGCTCCTTTCCTCAGAGTGACTTGCAGCAGCATTTTCTACCTGCTTTAATTTCCTTCTGTGCAACGGATGGAGCTGGAGTTAATCCAAGCAATCTGTTGTTTTTTCTCCCCCTAAAAGTACAGCAGCTCCATCCATCTCAAACCAAATCATTGCCAATTCCCTTTGTTTGGAGATGATACATGTAAAATACCTGGAAGCATTCTTGAACTCGTGCTAGTCACTGATTTATTATGTGCTACTTTAATTCTCCCTTAAAAATGTGCATCCTGCTGGGGGCGTATTTCAATTATTCACTCATATTAAAGGGAATTCCATGGAAAAAGACAAAATATCCATGAGTACTTCCACCAATTTTATAAAAAGAAGCTTTGTGAAGAACAGAATTCTTACCTGTGTACCCAATACTTGTAGTACTGGGGAAGAACTCCATTGGGCCCCTTCTCCTGAAAAATCTCGATGAGCCTCTCCAGCACAGTCACAGTCCTTGCAATGAGACAATCTGCACTCAGAGGCTTCAGCTCTGTCCCCTCTTCCCTGTTAAACTTTGCAATGAGGTCATTGATGCAGATGGTGGGGTTGCTGTTATTCACATTAAATCCAAAGCCTGCAGAAGACAAAGAGAAGGGCAGGATCAAAGAGACAAACTCAGCCTAATTCACCTGCTCTGTACAATTATCCCTTGGGATGGATCCCAGAGCTGCTTCCACTCTGTCTCTTACACCTTGGAATCTTCTTACTCCTGTAATTACAACTCTCAGCTCAGATTTTGTTCCTTGCCCCCAAAATGCCTCCTCAGAACCACAGAGGCAAATCCAGCACAGCCTTTCAACCCCAGCCCATCAGAGAGGGCTGGGAGAGGATAAACTGTGCCTTGGGTCCAAACCCATCCATGGGAGACATTCTTTTAGTCCCTGGAAGCCCACTCAGAGAACAACTGTTCCTACCCCAAAATGGAGTTTTATCTCCCAATCTAAAATTTAGCTCAGAGCCCTTTCTGTTTACTGCAGTGAGCTGAGTGCCCTTTCCAAAAATCCAGACTTTTCACTCAGCTGATAAGCCTTGTTTGGCTTGCTGGGGAAAGCCCAGAAGATTTGATTTTAACTTTGTAAGACTCCAGTTTGCCTAATCTATCTCACCACAGCATATCCTTTAGAAGCCTCAAGCCTCTTGCTGATTTCTCCAGCTGGAATTCCCAAATTCTGAGTTGGCAGAATGCCTCCCTTGTTTAAATTCGGCTCTTGGGGCTTTTTCTGCAGCCTGCTGAAACAGGCTTCGAGGGATGTAAAAAAATATATTGTATTACCTGTTTATTTTTTTTCTCCTAATAATTTGTTTTTTGGGTTTTTTTTTTCTTTCCTCAGACATTTGGGATAAAATCCCCTGTTTGTCCATCAGGTTTGGACATGATGCAGCTCCATCTGCAAGGAGGTGCAGATGTCTTGATTTTTAAATTTGCTATTAATAATTAATAATTTGTGTTAACTTTGAGGAGAAGGATCTCTTCAGAGAGAAGGAGTTTTTGATTTTTAACAAGCCAGGGAATGCACACAAACAAGGCACGGTGATCCCAGCACACCAGGCCTGAGGAAATGAGCTGAAATGGGAAACTGGAAAGAGATAAAGGAAAATGAACTGGAAAACGCAACGAGCAGCGCCAGCAAATCCCAACTCAGCCGTTCACACTCCCGTACAGCGCCAGGGAGGAGAGACACCGTGGCCACTAAAGGGGTCACAGGGCTTTGGGGTCCATCAGCAGCCTCAGGATCAGCGCTCAGCAATCCCAAAAGTGGGACACAGCAGCCACCCTGGGACGGGGAGCTCAGCTGGGAACTCCCAACGCCTGGGAATGGACGCGGCCAAGGGGAAAAGGCAGCCAGGAAACCTGAGAACCACGAGGTGCTCAGGGCTCTGGGGGCATCTCTGCAGTGTCCAGGAGAGAAGTGAGCAGTCAGCAGTGGCCCTGCAGTGCTGATGTGGCTGATGGATGTTCCAGTGGTGGATCCATGAGGATCTGGCCGTGCCTGAGCAGAGGCAGAGCAGCGTTCGCAGGTCACGCTCGCTGGCTGTCCCCTGCATTCCACTGGTGCTTGGCTCCTCCGCCTGCTCCGGGTCTGGCCCTCGCATTAATGGGGAATATTCTTCTCAGAACTCCCTCTCCAGAAGTCCCAACACTGGAAAGTTCCTCAATTTTAAATTTCAGATTGAAAAAAAAAAAGCCTTTTGGTTGTTTTTTTTTTAAAAGCTGTGTTTAAAAGTCTCGGCGTGAAGCGCGTCATCTGCAAGGCTCCAGCAGTGAAAACACAGGTTTGTCTTTGGTTTTACTCTCCTGAGCTCCTTCTTGGAGCAGTGACACCACAGAGATCACAAAACCTGATCTTTGATTTTCATCATTATCCTCATTTATGGGAGATTCCTGGGAATGCCACAGAAAGAGAGAGTTCAGTGCCTGGAGGTGCCCAAGGAAGGGCTGGACGTGGCACTCCAGGGCTCTGGGCTGGGGACAAGGTGGGGACAGGTCACAGATTGGACTCCATGGACTGGGAGGGCTTTTCCAGCCTCAGGGATCCTGGGATTCTGTCTAGGAAAGGATCCTGCATGACTGTGGAGAAGGGGTGATGGATCTGACCCACCTCCCCTGTTGGGAAGCTGAGTTCCCATCACTCCCACTAAACACAAAAACTCAAATGTCATGAGGCCCCTCTAGGACCTGCAGTGAAAGACTGGAATGATGGAAAATGTCCTTGGATTCATATGGAGCAAGGAAGTTCCAATTTTAAAAGCTCCCAGGTGAAGACAGACTGATGAAAATGGACATTTACCTGAACCTCAGACCTACCAGATGACACCTACAGATATCAGAGAGAAGGGATACAGAAAGTCTCCATTTGAACTGGAATATTTGAATGTTTAGGGTAAGAATCAAAAGGTCCAAACCAAATAAGTGCCCAAGAAACCCTTGATAAAATGAACTAATTTTGGATGTGTTTCTGCTCTCTTTGTGCAGAGCAGGCTGTAGGAAAACACGGAAGCTGTAAAGGGTTGATGGGGCACAGAGAGATTTCTTAAGTTTCGGTGCAATTTCCATTCTGTTCATGTTGATTATTTATAAAATTGAACAGGAAATGTCGTGTCTGGGCATGTTTCACAGGAAGAGGTGACTTCTTCAACTCTTTTCTCTCTTGCACCTCTAAAATCACAGGATTTTGACAGAAACGACATCATGACCGCTCCGTCTTTGCAGGATACTTCTGCTACATTCAGATATCAAATATCATCTTTTTCTTTACCCTTTTAGACTTGCTAAGGAATTTTCTTTCAATTTCTAGACACAGCAGAGAGACAATTACTTTTGGAACCGGGATCTGGCTGGTTTCTAAGCAGAATTGGGATGCTGCTGATCAGGGGAAAAACTTCCTTATCAAATAGCAGGATGATTCTCAGACTAGAGATGATAAAGAACATCTCAATAATTAAAAAATAAAAACATTACTCTGTGTATGCAGCTCTTCTTCTGATTTAAAAGGCATGTTCTTCATTTAACTATTTGTCATGTTAAAAAAAATACATCATTTGGAAAAAAAAAGGATGGAGTTTCAGTGTATTCCACTGGTTTTGCAATAAATCAAGGAGAACAATTTCCCTCTTCCAAATAATGCTCTTCCTTTGAACTCTGCTACACCAATCCAGATGCTTGCATTTATGTTTTACTTGTCAAGCATATGGAATTATTAAGAAGAATGAAAACATTTACTTTTTGTGCTTCCTCTGGATTTAACGTCGTGCTTTATTTCCCTGTGCCTGCTGTCATTATTTGTTCTCATCATTGCCATTTTTACTGATACAGACACTGATAACAAAATCCTCCAGGAAAAAAAAAAACCAAACCCAGCACAGAAAAGCTTCAAAATAGACATTTACCAATGAGAATATGAAATGTTGTTTCAATGAGTGTTGAGTTTACCAGAACTCCACCGAGCTTCATCAGATCGCTGTAGTAAATATCATTGGGCCATTTCACTCGCAGCTCGATGTCCTGAAGAAACAAAACCAGACATTTAGAGATGTTTAAGGCTCATTCATCACTCCAGAGTTTGTAGAGAATCATGGAGTGGTTTGGGGTGGAAGGGATCTGAAAGGTCATTCCCACCCCAGCCATGGCAGGGCCACCTCCCACTGTCCCAGGAGCTCCCAATGTCCAGCCTGGCCTTGGGCACTGCCAGGGATCCAGGGGCAGCCCCAGCTGCTCTGGCAATTCCATCCCAGCCCCTGCCCACCCTGCCAGGGAACAATCCCTGCCCAAGATGCCAAGATCCAGCCCTGCCCTCTGCCCCTGGCAGCCATTCCCTGGCTCCTGGCCCTGCAGCCCTTGGCAATTGTCTCTCTCCAGCTTTCCTGGGGCTCCTTCAGGCCCTGCAAGGCCACCCTGAGCTCAGCCCAAAGCTTCTCCTGGCCAGGCTGAACAATGGCAGCTGGGCCAGCCTTTCCTGCCAGCAGAGCTGCTCCATCCCTCTGCTCATCCTGGAGCCTCCTCTGGGCTCTCTCCAGCAGCTCCAGCTGCTCCCTGGGCTGGGAATTCCAGAGCTGGAATCTCCTCCTCTGCAGTGGGGTCTCACCTGAGCTCTCTGCCACACCCAGTGCACCACAGCCAAGTTCTCCTCATAATGAGAATCTGCTGAAGTGCTCCACAGGCGCTACTGAAAATGCAACCCTGCCTGAGGAACCTTGCAGGAACCAGCCAAGGAGACAGTGACATCCTGAATTTTGGAAAGGAAATTCAGCAGACAGGAGAAATCCCCGTTCCCAACCACATATATACTTTAGAAATGTCCTAAAGCTTTCCCTGCCCTCGAACACAAACCGAGCTGTGTGACGAGGTCCCAGCCCCACAGAGCAGCTTTTGTTGAAACCACAGGGCTGAGCTGAACTTTGCACTGGCTACTTAAACACAGAGAGAAAGCAAATGTGCTTCCTGCAGTTTGAAACAGTGCCCGTGACTGCTGCATCCCCGGGGACAAATTATGGGAGGTGCTCCAGGCCTACAAGAGTCTCCTCCCCTCCTGCTGCAGGGGATGAAATCCCTTTACAGGATGTGTGAAAGCTGCACCTGGGTCCGTGTCTACTTTCCTGACAGATTTAAAGGCCAGGGAGGAGTCCATGACACGTCCACTGACAGGAAATACTACCTGATTTTGCTATCAAAGCATTCTGAGGGAAAGTATCACCAACTCATATTCATTATGGAAAAGAGCTCGGCTCCTCGCGCTGGGGAAAGGTTTATAGGAGACTCTGGAGGCTGGGAGGTAGGACACAGTGAAATGGTGTTCTCACTGCTAAAAGGCCTTCCAAAAGGGGAAACACACACCTGTGAGACACCAGACAGTAGCTCTGTGACTGAAGTGACAACAAGCAGCAAGAACAACTGAGGCAGCTGGGTGTTCTCATGACTTTGGCACGGAGTGGATTCTCCAGGTACCACAAAATGCCACAAAATACGCTGGAAATGGAGCACGTTCTTGCCTTCCCTCACTAGAGAGACTCTGCTCTTCTCAGAATGGGAGAGCAAAGCATCCTCTTGATTTAAAGCCCATTTCCATCCTCAGCACTAACATCTGATAAGAGAATTTGCATCAGAGCCCTCAGATCTGCTCTGGGAGGGCCCACAACAAAGGCCTCGGTCGCTGCTGGTTCAGCAGAGTCAGTAACTGTGGCCATCCTAAAAACCGTGACTGGCTGATAAACTGAGACATGGATCTTCTGGAACAGCCCAAGGAGGCTCCAGGATGAGCAGAGGGATGGAGCAGCTCTGCTGGCAGGAAAGGCTGGCCCAGCTGCCATTGTTCAGCCTGGCCAGGAGAAGCTTTGGGCTGAGCTCAGGGTGGCCTTGCAGGGCCTGAAGGAGCCCCAGGAAAGCTGGAGAGAGACAATTGCCAA
>NC_031768.1:2295493-2298836 GCF_001522545.3 Parus major
CCATGGCAGATGTTGGAATGACCTTTCAGATCCCTTCCAGCTCAAACCACTCCATAATTCCATGACTTTGTAGATTATCCCATTGTTCTTGGCTGCTGCAGTTGGCATGACTGGACATAAAGACATAAAGAAAATAAAGACATAAAAGCCTTGCAGTACTTGGGTCTAAAGGGGAAATTCAAGCACTGAGTTTTTGATCAATTTTTGAATTTTCTTGCTGTAACACATTTGAGTCCAGGCCCTGAACTCTGTTTTGCTCCCCTGCCAAGGGCTGATGTCCCCTCATGTTCAGCAGACCTGTCCTGCTCACAGAAAGCTCTTTACTGTCCAAATGCTCAGTACAGTCCACACATTAATGACCCACATTTTTTACATCAATATTTCATACTTCAGTCACCTTTCTCCTCTTGAACAGAATAAAATTAAAAAATGCCACAGTCCACCAGGGCAGGCACACAGAAGCAAAACCACCTCCATTCATAAACCAGCTCCTTCCCCAGTCATCCCCGTATTTTATAAAACCAACTCTTCTCCCTTCGTTTTCAAGTGGTCAAATTATCCACTCCAGCCAAATATTTTATATTGCAAATTTTAGCCTGAAGCATTTTGTTTTTCCAGTCAGGTTATGAAGCACTGAATTTAGAAGGTTTTAATAGAAAGGCTGACAGACCCTAAACTCCAGCAAAGCTACTGGGTGCCACTATAATAAAGTTCATGTGTAAATGTGTATAAGTCATTGATTTTCTGTAATATAGGAAACATATGCTTCAGTTAACTACTTCTGTAAAATACCAAAGTTTTATAGTTAGCAAATATTAGGAAATGGTAACATTAAAAAGGAGATATATGAGGTGATAAAGAAGACTGGTTCTTCATTTTAATACTGATGACAGGACACTTGATTCCCTCTTGAGAGCAATTCTCCTCAGTTCTTGCTTTAGAAATCAGTTTTCAACCTTAAACAAGGGTTGGAAAAATCCTTTAAAAGGGATAAAGTGACCACTGAAACAGCACCAACAAAAAAGCAGAAAAGGATTTGTCAGTTTTACTCATTTTTCCCTCCTCCTTATTCTCCTTCAAAATCAAACCAAATCAACTCCATTGCTGGGCAAACAAAATTGACTTTTTCTTTATTGCTGAGGATTGAGGCTTAAGTTTCATGAGATTAATGAGTGTAGTGCATTTGATCAGCTCAGCAGAAGAATATTCATCTCATGGATATTGGATTTCTTCAAATATATCAGTAATCAAACATTAGCAAGGTTATGTTTAGGTCCTCCTTAGTGCTGAGGAAGTGAATTATGCATTCAGCCTTTCCACACAGAAAAGACACAGCTAAAATCTGAATTTCATGGCAAGGGAAGCAGGAATTTGGAGATGAATTAGTAGGACATACCTCATACCCTGGTATGGATCTGACTGCCTCTACCACTGCCAAGGACACCAGGTGCTGGATAAAAGGAATTCTCTGGCCTAGGTTGGAATGTAGAGGGATGGAGATGTGCAGAGTGGACAGGGCACAGCCCATGGGACTGAGCCAAACGTTTCCACCACGACCTGGGCAGGGAGAGGAAAAAGGGTAATTTCAACTTGAGGAAAGAGTATTTATAAAAAAGATCACTTTGTGAATGCAGGTAACAACCAAAGAAAAAGATTTAAGGGTATCCATCCAAGAATGTACCAAAGTCCTTTAATGGAGTTTCCAAACTAACTTTGAAAGAAAAAGGGTTAAAGTACAAAGGTTTTTCTTAAAAAAACCTGGATTTTTTTTTAATATTCCAATGTCTCTAAGTGTTCAAGGCCAGGTTGGATGGGTGTCTGAGCAACCTGCTTTTGTGGAAGGTGTGGCAGGGGTGGAACAAGATGATCTTCAAGGTCCTTTCCAACTCAGGCCATTCTACAATTCTGTTCTGAGGTTCTGAAGTACTCAATCCCCCAGCATGTCCTAAATCCCCTGCTTCCAGGGTTTTCCTGGTCTCTGCTAACAGAAACATTTTGAAAGATCTTGCTTTGTTCAAGTGGAGTTTGTGAAGATGCTCTGTGAGCAGCCAGAGATGCATCCAAACCCTGAGCCCTCCTGCACTGAAATCCAGGGAATCATCCTTTCATGGATTTGTGCTCGGAAAAGCTTCTTGGGCCACACACTCTGCTCCTCCAGGAGAATAAATGTGGCTTTTAAAGAAGTGCCAGCATTTTTCTGGGCAAGAAACACGACTTGCTTACATTTATCTGCTCAGGCAGGTCCTGCAGACTCAATCTCAGAGCAGTCAAGCCCCAGTCTTGTTCCAGTTAACCCAGTTTCAGTTTTAATTTGGAGTTCTGACTCGTGTTACACTGAGTGTAGTGATGGCAGTTTTTGTGACTGGCAAAACTTTTTTGGCAGGAACTAGGAGACCACTAAATCATTTCTGCAAAAGCCACCAAACATCCTGAAAATGTTTACTTTGGTCTCTTATTAACTTTTGGGTTTTCAGTTTGAATCCACAGCCTGAGCGGGAGGAGAAGAGGACAGGCATATTCTATAGATTGTATTATCAAAAATGTTCATCATGCATCTTAAAATGTTCTATTTTGTGTATTTAATATAGATTTATTAGTAAAATAAGGAAATTTACTCACCTTTCCCTTGTGTTTGTCGAACAGCCACTGCTATTAAACCCATCTCCTCAGGCAAGTCGAACATTAACCTGCCAATTAGGGAAAAAAACCAAAAACCTCACAAGCTTATCAGCTGCAACACTAAGCTACATTCATGAAAATCAAGGCTGAAAGAGCAGGTAATATTTTATGTTAACGTTGCACCACAGTTTTTTCAGTTAACCTTTAGTTCTGATCCAAGCCCATTAGAATATTAAAAAACGATGGGCTGAAAAACGAAAATGTAAAATGTTATTTTATCTGTTAGGCTGAAGTAAGTCAGAGCCACAGTTCATTTAAGTTTTCTGATAACACAGGTTTTGTATTTCTTCACTTTTTCCTCAAGAGCTCATTTTTTTTTTTTGGGTGTCCCTATCTTCAGCAAGTGACAACCAGCAATTCCAAACATTTGTTTCTACTTACAGCGAATTTTTTGTTCATACTACAAAATATAAGAGCAGCAGTTTCTGATTATTTAGAAAACCAATATGGTGGCAATAAAGCAGTTTAAAAGATACACTATCCCCTGAGAACTAATTATGATTTAACTACAGTAAATAAATCTACACCTTCTGAGAGCTCTAGAGAACACTGGCTTATTTTAGGCTTGTGTTCTGCTTTTAAAATAGTTTCACTTAAAAGAATACTAACTTTCCTCTGGGGATAAGTAGAAAGTGCACTTTAACACCATGAAATGAGTCAATGC
>NC_031768.1:2300651-2306950 GCF_001522545.3 Parus major
ATGGAAAGGGTGGTAAAGTACTGGAATTGTCTGCTGGGGAGGTGGTGGAGTCACCATCCCTGGATGTGTTTATAAAAGGATTGGATGTGGCACTCGGTGCCATGGTTTGGTTGAGGTGTCAGGGATGGGTTGGACTCAATGATCTTGAAGGTCTCTTCCAACCTGGTGATTCGGTGATTCTGTGATTTTATTTTCATGATGATGAGGTTACTGGAAAGTCCAAGTGATGTTGGGATCACAAATGCCTTTGTTCATTACAAATCAGAGTCCTGCAATGGTTTGGGTTGGAAGGGACCTTGAAGATGATCCAGTTCCATCCCCTGCCATGGGCAGGGACACACAAACCAGCAGGAGCTGTACCAGGCCCCACAATGTTTTCCCACATTACTCCCAAGTCATGGAGGTGTCATCAAAGGCCAACAGCCAGAAAATCTCTTTGCCAGTCACCTTCCATGAAACACACCTTGATAATTGTCTCCTTTGGACACCATGGATCACACACTGAGACCAGGTCCATTCATCTACCACCCTGAGCAGGAAATTTTACCTCTAGACACTAAATCCCAGAATCATCAAGGCTGGAAGAGCCCTCCAGGATCATCCAGTGCCACCCCAGTCCCAGCAGCATCACCCCAAACCCTGTCCCCAAGGGCCACATCCAGACTCCTCTGGGACAATTCCAGTGACTCCAAACCTCCCTGGGCAGCTCATCCCAAGGCCTGACCGCTCTTCCAGGGAAATTTTCTTTCCCAATCTCCACCCTGAGCCTCCCTGGTGCCATTTGAGGCCATTTCCTCTCCTCCTTTCCCTTGGGACACGGCAGCAGAGCCCGACCCCCCCCGGCTGTCCCCTCCTGCCAGGGACTTGTGCAGAGCCACAAGGGCCCCCTGAGCCTCCTTTGCTCCAGGCTGAGCCCCTTTCCCAGCTCCCTCAGCCCCTCCTGGGGCTCCAGACCCTTCCCAGCTCCCTCAGGGAGCTCCACAGGATTTTTCCAGACCCTTCCCTTCCCTGGACACGCTCCAGCCCCTCAGGGGGAAAATCCCCCAAAGCTCAGGAGGTCTCATCCCTGTCTCCTGGGAGCAGCCTGATTACAACACCAAATCCACACTTTTACAACATCAAAATCTAATTTAAACTTGGGCACAGAGCTAGGAAGAGATTACAGGCTTTGTTGAAACACACTGATTTCTGCTGCTTCTCCCCTCATGTATCTGTTTTTAAATAACGGAAAAATAAAATAAAAATCATGTCCTGCCATGAGGGGAGGAAAATAAACAGAGCAGGAAAAAAGCTAATTAGGAATGCAAAACACAGGCTTCTACACCAAAGAGATACAATTAGAACAGATGATGCAGGAGACTTGGCAGCAGGTAACAACTTATTACATGGAGAGACTGAGGCTGGATTTTCAAGGGTCACAAAGAAATTCTTTAAAGGACACAACATGGGGAAGTTGTTAATTCCCAGACTGATACACCAAGAGACACACAGATTGATTTTTACGACTTCCTGAGATTGTGCTGGAATTAACATGAAGCCAATGATAATAAAAGTCTCCACACAGCCTCCTGCCTGCCTTCTCCCAACTTCAGAGCTCTGTACATGGTGTGTGCTTGTTAGTTTGGGGTTTTTTTTTTAATTTTCTGGGAGAAACAACTTGGATTTTCCTTACCAGAAAGATTAACTGTACGTGCACTTTTTTACATATTGACTTCCCTTCTTTTCTTTCAACTTAATCAGTTGCAGACTTCACAATTTCGTTTTTGTGCAGAGTGCCTTAATCAGAGTGCTCACTGCTTTTTTTAATCCAAAATTTTTTCCTTCAAGAACTTCTGAATTTTTTTATTTTATTTTTTATTTTATTTTTTTTTGGGGTGCTCTTTAACTATCTTGCTCTGTGTATTAATTCCAAAGACCACAATGAGATGCAAGAATATGGAAACATGAAACGTCTGAAGATAAATTTGCTCATCAGGAAGAATATCAGATGGCATCTCTACGATCACAGATGATGATACTGGAATTTTATGTAAATTTTTGCCTTTTTTTGAACATTTTTGTGGTATTTTCCAAAATGTGAGCAAGGCACTTTTGGCATTCAAGAATATTAAAGCAGAAATAGTAAGAGAGAGGTTCTAGCACAGTTTTTTTGATAAATACCCTCCTCCCCACCCTGCAGTGGGGTGCTAAGAGCGCTGTCAAGAGTAATAAACAATATTTAATTATTTTACAGAAATTCCAAGTGTAAGGAGGACTCTGACCCGCCAACACAACGACTTTTCATCCCACATGAACATAAAATGGGAACTGAAACCCCCAAAATTCTGTTTGAATAATGTTAACAACTATAAATTTCATTGATGTTGTGGGTTTAGGGTCGAAACTCTCATTAAAGCATCCTGCTGTGTTACAGTATTGCAGAGGAATTACCACAGCCAGCAGCGTATTCCAGATGTTAAAAATACCTGGGCACAAGAATTATGGCCAGATTTGTCCCTTTCCTTCAAGTTCCTTGACTGAAAATCTCACTCTCGAATAGATTTAGAGAGTATTGTAAAAGCAAGGCACAAAAAAACCCCCAAACAACAAAACAAGAAGAAAAACCAAGAAAACCCGTTCAAATTTAGTCAAATCAAAGAATTCCAGAATTATTTAGGCTGGTGGGCCATGGTTAGAGGAGAAGACAGCATGAATGAGAGTAGATTTGGATTAGGTATTGGGAAAAAAATCCTTCCATGTGAGGTGGGGAGGACCTGGAAAGAGTTCCCAGAGGAGCTGTGGCTGTCCCTGGATCCCTGGAAGTGCCCAAGACCAGGCTGGAGCTGGGATGGTGGAATTGGACAATCTTTGATGCCCCTTCCAACCCAAACCATTCTGTGGTTCTATCAAATATAAAAGAAATGTTCATATTAACCCCAAAGCAGCAGTTTCTGGGAGTGACACCACGCTGGGAATCTGCTGAAAGCCACCAGACCAGGAAATGTGGGAAAGCCTTGGGAATGAACAAACCTTGGATTCAGTTTATTCAGACACCTGGGAGATGGGGTTTTATGGTGGCATTTCTGAAGGACAAAGGAGCTGGAAAGATCTGGTCTTTACAAACCTCCTCCACAAAACAAACCTGTCACAATCCTGAGGAAAATAAGGGCATGAGCAGTCTGCTCTGGCTAAAAAGGGAATCCAGGAATGTAAAAGAATGCACAAAAAAGATGGAAGCAAGGAGGAATAGTACAAGGGAGAAATGCAGAAATATTGTCCAGAGAATGGAACAGTAGAGATTGGGAGGAAAAACAAGAATTTCTACTGGAATGTGATTAAAAAAAAAAAAAAGTTCTATGTGGGCTTTCAGCTGACTGAGGCTAAAACACAGTGCATAAACCTAAGGCTGAACTACTCAAGGAATTCTTTGCTTAGATCTTCACCAAAAAAGCCTTCCAGGACTTTACACAGAGTTCAGGGAGAAGAGGAAACACCAACAGTAGAAGAGAATTGATCTCATAAATCTCTGGAGAAATCCTGGCTCAATCAGGTCGGTGAGAGCAGATGGGATGGATCAGAGAGCGCTGAGGGCACATCCAGGTCTCCCGTCCTCATGGTCAAGGACATCAGGGTAGCCCCAGATGAAGAGGGAAAACATCTCCAAGCTGTTCCTCTGAGCATCCCTGTATCCAAATCAATTGAGCAGAAAGTGTCTGGGTTCTGGGATTGAAAATCCTGGTTTGTACTCCAGCTGTGGGCTGGATCCAACTGCAGATCCTCAGGGCTTTGTCCAAGACTTCTCCAATTTAATATCTAAATATCTTTAATAAGAGGTGAAGGAAAGGATGGAATACAGGAGGAAATGGCACACACATCCATCCTGTCTGTGAGTAACACTGAACCGTGGGGATAACCAAACACTGGAACAGGATGTGGAGTTTTTCCAGATCTGACTGGAAGAAGTCCTGAGCAAGCTGGTCAGAATTCACTGTTGACCCTGTTTAAAAGAAGGAGGTTGGACTAGAGACCTTCAGGGATTCTGAGTGATTCTTGACTCCAGAAAATGTACAGAAACTTGGCATCTCTGGTGTTGCCAGCAGACATTTAGGTTTGGTTGAAATCAGTCAAGAATTAGCCATTGTAAGTATTAAATCAGTGATTTAGCACCAAGGCTGTGGACTGGAATCCCATTTCCCAGGCAGGATCCTAAAGCCATTTCCACTCTCTCTTACAAGCCTAAATATTTACATTTCTCCATCTTCCACTTTCCATGAGGCATTTTACACACGACCAGGTGCTCCCAGAAGATTGACCCCCCCCAAGGTGAGACAAGGAGAACACCTCAGCTGTTAATCCAACTCAGGCTGATTTAAATGACAGAAATCTCACTTAAAACCATGCCTAAATCCAGCAAGAAAAAAAAAACATTTACCAGAATACTCCGTGACATGAATGCACTCTTCTGTTCTAATGCAAAAATTCATCGCTCCTTTCACTTTCTAGCGGGTTCCCCCACAGCAAATTTAGCACAGAAAGGGCCATTTAGTGTCAAATTCTCCTTGAACTCCTTGGATACACCAAAGTCCTGCCCCAGTGAGAAAAAGCATTAAAAGGATTACAATACCTCAGCCATGGGGAAAGCTAAAAAAGCTCTGCAACCTTGCACAGCTGGGTCCTTGTTACCTCAAGAAATGCTACAAAAAGAAGATTGTCCTGAAGGAGACACCACATTTCCAGCAAGGAATATTCTCCTGAATGAATGAGGAGGGTTGGGAGCTCACAGATCCTTTGGCTGGGTGGGTAAATCCTTGAGCAGGGCAATAATAACAATTCAGTTTCAGGGAAAATGCAGGATGGAGCAGGGCAAAGCCACCTGAGCCGTTCTTCAGATGCCTTAAAGCTCTCCATGAATGAAAGCTGCTGTTGGCAAAGGGGAAGCAACAGCAAAAGATGTCAGGGGGGAGAAGGGAAGACTAAATCACCTCTTTCTTACCACCCATGTGCTCATGCTTGATTTAAATTATGGAATTATGGCTTGGGAATGGTTCATGCTTTGCTGGTGGAATTGCTTTGGGAATCAGGGCCTGCTGCACAGAACTCTTCCATGAAATCCTCTTTTTCTTTCCCCTCCTCACTGCGTTTTTCAGCTGGTGATTTCTCGATTTCTATACCTGATATTTTATAATTAGTCCTTTGTCTATGTTTATAGGCTTTTCCTCTTGAAAAAAAGAAAGAAAAAGAGGATTTTCAAACACAGTACCATACAGGCAGAGGTGTCAGGAAACATACCCAAATAAGAAAAGACTCCAAAAAATTAGTTTGCCAACAAAATGCCAGTAAAATTTGAAACCTGGGTTCAGACACACTGGTTATGTTCCAAAACTGCAAACTTAAAGAACTTATTTATTCAGTAGATCAGCTTCTCTGTGAATATCATCAAGACCACAAAGTTACAGTAAAGGAGGGCGTTTCCAGGGGAGATGTGAGGAGGGTTTAGGGGTTTGTTTCAATTTTTAATTTGAAAAGCAAAGACTTGTCCTGTTTTGAACAATTTATTTCATTTTTTCCCATCTAGTAAGTAATCTTTTCAATTCATAACCTTTCTTGACTTGAAAAAGCTACCCGAAGCCAAAAGTGAACATGGGACAAATGGGAACGAAACAGATTTCATTTGGAAACAGAACTCCAGTGCCAAGATTTAAGAAACAGGAGATTTACCAGAATGCAGTGAAATATATTTATCATAACTTGGTAAGAGTAGCATCTTCAGGCTAGAATAAAAATTATAAACATGCTGATCAAAGCCAGATCCAGCAATTCTTGTGGGAGGTAAAACACAGCACGGATGAAGGGAGAATTGGGAACATCCAGAGCGCTGCAGGCCGTGGTGATGCCACTTTTAGCAGTGGTTTCATCCCAGTTCAGGGGCGTCACAGGCTCAGGACTGGGTCCTGTGAACCTCAAAAGGTTCAACAAAACCAAGTGCAAGGTCCTGACCCTGGGATGGGGCAACCCTGGGACCAGTCCAGGAGAGGGAGCAGCCTTGGGAGAAGGATTTGAAGGATTTGAGGGATAAGAGCTGGACCTGCCCCAGGGCTGAGCCCCAGGGTGGGGATCAGGAAAGGGATTGGGATTGTGCCCTGAAACCCCTGAGGTGAGACCCCACCTGCAGAGCTGCCCCAGCCCTGGGACCAGCCCAGGGAGCAGCTGGAGCTGCTGGAGAGAGCCCAGAGGAGGCTCCAGGATGAGCAGAGGGATGGAGCAGCTCTGCTGGCAGGAAAGGCTGGCCCAGCTGCCATTGTTCAGCCTGGCCAGGAGAA
>NC_031768.1:2307225-2340745 GCF_001522545.3 Parus major
ACAGTGGGAGGTGGCCCTGCCATGGCTGGGGTGGGAATGGATGACTTTAAAAGTCCCTCCCAGCCCAACCCACTCCATCATTCGAAGATGCTTTAAGAATGATCAAATTTCCTTTCAGAGGAAAACCTCAAACAAAGCCCTTGCAGCAGAGCAAGAAACATTTCAACAAAATGGCAAATCTATTTTAAATCAGCACTGGATTCACTAATTCACAGCGTGAGGCATCACAAACACGAGGATCTCAAAAGTAATCCATTGTGAAGGTGAATTTATACAATATTCCTCAGCTCCCTCTCAGATAAAAAAAGCCAACCAAGAACTTTCTGCACACACAGCGATTTTAATGTGATATTCTGGCCAGTTTCTCGTCTGGGTAATTACATTTCCTTATGAAAATTTCTCTGCGACTTACGAAGACATCGCTTCATTTCCTGGCTTAAATCATCGAGGGTGTTAAAGAGTTGCCATGTTTCACCAGACAAGTGATGAAGTTATTCCCAAACTCCAGCAGGTTAATGGAGAACAAAAGACTCCGGGTTCATCACAGAAATTAAAACGAGCACAAATAAGAATTGTGTGATGTGCCCTCCCAGGATCCTTCCCAAAGCTTTGAAAAGTGGGAAAAATTAAAGGATTTCAACAAAAAAAGAGACAAATTTCCATTTCTTGTTAAGGAGCTGTAAAAACCTAAAAAATTAGCAATAACAAATATTTTCCTTATTTAATTAGTATTTTTTCCTTTATCTTAATATTATTTCATATTATTATTCATATTATTATCCATATTATTCATCTTCATATTATTATTCATATTATTTAATATTATATTATAAGTTTCATCAATACTTAAAATCACCAAGTAATTTCTACTTAGGAGAACCCTCTAAAACCTTTGATTTCTTCCCCATGATTTGCTTTTATTTCTTTTATTTCCTGCCTGCAGCATCCATTGTGCTCAAAATTTAGGTTCTGGTGAATTATGCAAACAGCAAAATCCCAGTTTTCTTAATCCAATGCTAATTGAAAAATAGTTTTATTTATTCTCCTCTTTCTGAAGGCACACACAACAGTTTTCCTACGCTAAAACAAGAGGCAGAATGTTTTCACACTGATGTTTCCTGTGTTATTAAATTTGTTTAACCCTCTTTCTGAAAAAATATATTTAATTTGAAAGATAATTAATTAAAATTTCAGGTAAATTTCTCCATTACCTCAATTTTCCTCAGTTAAAATTTCAATTTCCAAATTCTCATCTCCTACCATTTAATTGAAAAATACACACAGGAGGTCTTAAAAGCTCTAAATGCTGGTGCATATTCTGATTTTTGGGACGTGTATGGTACAAACATCATCATGATGGTGGTTACTGGACACATTACTTGGCATTCAATCAAATCTTCCTAATTTTTCCCAATTGTGGCTTCAGAAATTGGCAGGTAAAGCACAATTATTTCACTTGAATGGTTTTTTTCCATTTATAATGGTGATACATGAAATCTTTGGGGGGAAAAAAAAGTATTATTAACATTTTGCTGTGTAAAAGCAATCAAAACACCCCTTTCCTTTCATGCCAGTAAATCCAGAGTTTAATCAAAAAACCCCCATGGACAAAATACCAGGTTTTAAATCCTTCTCTAATAAAAAAGGTGGAACATTTGTAACATAATAAGAGTTATTTTGTAACATAAATAATGTAAATATAAATGATAACGTAAGAGATTAAAGAAAAGTTTAATGCAAACCTTGGGAGGAAAAAAGGTATTTTTTGTGTTTCAAAGTGTTTCAGTTAGAGCTGGTTGTAAAATAAAATTCTTAGAAAATGGCAGTTGGACTCTGAAGTTGTAGCTAAAATTTCAAATAGTTTGTTTGGCAAGTAAAGTTTAGAATATTATTATTCTAATATTTTTATTAGAATTATTTTTAATTATTATATGTTTATTATTATTATATATAATATATATTATTCTATATATTATTAAAATCATGAGAATATTTTTAAATATTTTAATAAATAAATAAGAAATTAATAACTAAAATGCTTTAAAGAATTTTAATATTTTAATTTTAATTTACTATTTCAATGTTTTAATTTACTATATCAATACTTTAATGATTTAATATTTAATTATAGTTTACTATGAATTGAATATTACTATTTTAATATTATAATATTAATTCATGTTTTAATATAGTTTAATATTGAAATTATTTAATATTTTAATAAAATATAGAACATTTTTTAGATTTTAATAATTTTAAATATTTTTAAAGGTATTATTAGACCTTATGGGATGTTTACCATACACTGAAGGAAAGAGAGATTCAGAAAAGCTGCTGTTCTCTAAGAGGAGGAATTAATTTGCCTTCAACAATGCCATTTTTCCTTTAAAACACATAAATTAACATTATACCCAACCTCCCTAAATAGAATTTCCTCATGAAGAAACAACCAATGACTCTCCAGTTTTTTTTCCTCCTGGTTTCATGTTAAGAGATAACGATCCAGAAAAATTTATTGCTTTTCTCATGGCGAATTTAAAAAAGGCAATAAACACAATAGCTGAGCTCAGCTGGCTCTGTATTCATAGATCTGATAATTAAAAGACAAAAAAACGCTCTCATCAAGCAGCAGTTTCACCCCTCCCAGTGCCAAGAGAAACCACAAGATTTCTAAATTCAGTATTAAAGCCCACGGCGCTTTTCTCACACGGGAGCCAACGCTCAAAAGCATCTCAACCAAGGACAGAAAAGTTCTGTTTCCAAATATGTTGCTAAATATTTTGAAAAGCCCTCGTTATTGGGTTGTGCCAGCTCGAAGGCAGACTCCCAATAGTTCATTTCATGGGTGATTAAGAATGGGTTTTAAAATAAGGAAGTCGCTTTTTGCAAGGCTCCAGAAACAGCCATCAGAATGGGGATTTTAACCACAGACTCACACAAAATACAGATCCAAAATATTGCCTTTCTCAGGGTGGGCAAAACAGAAAAAAAAAAAAGAGTCCAAAAGTCTCCAGGTAAAGTTGTTAATTCAAATTATTCACATGTGAGAAAAGCTGGAAGTTCCTACTTCTGAGAGGTTCAAATATGCTCAGAAGCAATAAATTATTGTACAAATAAAATATGTAGAAATCATTCTTATCCTGAGAGGTGCTGGATGGGTCACCACAGAATCACAGGTTTGAGTTGGAAGGTAAATTTATCTTGGATTTTGGCATCTTGACACTTTTCTGTTCAATGACATCTGCACGTAGCAGAGGATAAAATCTGGATATCCCAAAAAAAGTCTTTAATTCTTGCATTACCTCACAAAACACAGGAATTACTTCCAAATACTGACAAAAAACATGTCAAACTCTAATTCTACATCACTATAAACCATTTTTAGGTTTAGGAAAGGATGAAAAAATCGGGATTGTTCAGCTTGGAGAGGAGAAGCTTTGGGGTGACCTCAGTGTGGCTTTGCAGGACCTGAAGGATCCAACAAGAAACACGGAGAGAGAATTCCCAAGGGATGGAGGGACAGGACAAAGGAGAATCAATACTCATGGAGTAATAATTGAAATCAGAAATTAATTTCTGAATCACCTGGCAGATCTCTGGGTCTTCCTTCACCTATTTTATTTTATTTTATTTTTTTTTGTGCATTACTCAATGCACAAAAGGAAAATACAGGCTTAGAAAAGAAACTTTCTCATTCAGCTTTGCCAACACATTACTAAAAAAAAATGGGTATTGTGAGGTGATGTTTAATTTAAAATGAAAAGGGAGGTTTTATCAAGGGTTAGGGCATTATGTAGCAAAGAATTCCTTAGGATGGAGAAGGAGAAAAATGTGGAGGAATGACTTAAATGGGAAGTTCCAGACACAGATATGCAAAACTGCTGGGAAATAGAAATTAATTAAAGGAATAAGTATGTGGAATAAAAGAAAAATCAGTAGTTATTCACATTTGTGTGAAGTAAAAAAATCACAGCTCCAGAATCTCTCATGGATTTGCATCCATGACAAAACGAGCCCCAGCTGCAGGGAGAAAACTGAAATCCCACTCCAAAATCAGGTTGGTTCTGACAAGAGCAGCGTAAATCTGACACAATTTTAGCCCACAGCCACAGAGTGTCGGGAGGATCCTCTGCCCTACTCACAGAAGCTCACAAGGATGAAGAAACAACAGCTCACTTGAGCAAAATTCCTATTTTTTAGCAATTTTTAAAGGCAAAATTCCTGTGTCTGCGTTTCTGGGTTGAAACGTTGTCCCACACCCGCAGAAAACGGGCAAACGCTCCTTCATTTATTCCTGTACCACTCACTTGAGGAGAAGTTTCTTTACACTGCTCCTGTGTTCTTTTGGTGAAATAAACACAATTTTTTGCTATCTATCCTGCTCTCCCCGTGGAGGGAATCCTACACCCTGAACCATTCCCTTTCCCTGTTTTTTACCCTGCCCAGCAAATCCACACTTCTCAAAGCCCCGTGCTGAAAACCAGGCCAGTAACTCCAGTTAAACCCTCCCTGTGCTGAGTAGAACTGGAAAGAAAGATTACCTTGACATTTTTAGCTCATTTTTAAGCACTTTTGTATGAATTTCAGTTCTCTCGTCTTTTGTCACAATGGGAATTTATTTTTAACCTACATTAAATTGCTCAAACTTCCAGAACCTCTCATGAAAATTGACATTAAACCACTCTCTCTCTCCATTCCATGATTTGCATCTGATTATTTGAGGCCATGCTTTGATTTATCAAGCTTTGAGTTTTTAAACTCACAGATTCTCCAAAATTCTGACAAAGAGGAGTTTTTGATAAGGAAACCTTCAATTCTGTCATCCAAATTATTCATGGAAATGACCAAAGCTGTGGCAGATCTGAAGCCTCAGGAGTCTGGCCTAGGAAGAGATCTTGGATTTAAGATTTTATATTTGAGAATGGCATTTAAACCCTTCAGCTGTGACACAGAGGAGTTAAACATCTAAAAGGAGAAAGATCACCGAAGGAAAAAAATTATCATCTCTCCTTTTCTCCACTAAGAGAATTTTAAGCAGCAACTCTTCACAGAATTAATAAAGTTGCAGTTGTAAATGTCAAATGTTTGCAGCTGTCTGTCTCCTCCACCTTGCACAATATTTCTAACATTGAAAAAAAGAAAGAAAAAGGGGAGGAAATACTTTTCCCTTCACATATTTTTTTTTTTTAAATGTCTTTTTCTACAAGTACTCCATAAATAATTTTGACTTTTCAACTGTGAACATCAGACTAACCTAAGAGAACACTGTGCTCCTGCCCATCCAAAATAAACCTGTAAAACTGCTTTTCCTATCACCCTTGTTTTATGGGATAACCTCTCCATTTCAGCAAATAAAAACTCCTTGTGTTCCCTTTTTCTCATTGTATCCAACATCCAGAGTCACCCTGCCCCTGGAGGTCTTTTTTTCATTCACAGTTTGTGAACTCTGGGACCTTGGTTTTGTATCAGTGTAACTCCAGGTGGCATCACTGGGGTGGCTCAAATGATGCACCAAAAGGAATTCAAAGGCTGAGAGCAGGTGAAATACAACAATCACAGAGCACATCTTCCATCTTTGCAGTCCATCCATCAGGGAACAGCCATCCTCTCCTGGACACGAAATTCCCACCAATATTGGCACAATCCCAGAGTCACCAAGGCTGGAAGAGCCCTCCAGGATCCTCCAGTGCCACCCCAGCCCCAAGGGCCACATCCAGACTCCTCTGGGACAATTCCAGGGACTCCAAACCTCCCTGGGCAGCTCATCCCAAGGCCTGACCGCTCTTCCAGGGAAATTTTCTTTCCCAATCTCCACCCTGAGCCTCCCCTGGTGCCATTTGAGTGTCCCACAAGGACTCCCAGTGTGTCCCCTCAAGGGCCTGTCTGGGGTTTTGGGGCTCTGCCATGAGCAGGTGACACCAGCTGGTGACAAAGGCCGTGTGGTGTGGGCACAGGCTCCTGGGGTGGCACCTGGCATCTGTCTGTCCTGTTCCTGTGTCCCCTGCCCCCACCTGTGGGGCTCTGTCTCCATCCATCCATGGCTCCCTAGGCCGCTCCTCCTCATCTGGGTCCATGTTCCCACTGTGCACTTGTCCGTGTGGGGTCCCTGTCTGTGTGTCCTCATCCCCAAGTGTCCCTGTCTGTGTGTCCCCATCCCCAAGTGTCCCTGTCTGTGTGTCCCCATCCTGTGCATTCCTGTCCCCATCCTGTGTCTCCTCCTGTCCCTGTTTCCCCCTGAGCCTCCTTTGCTCCAGGCTGAGCCCCTTTCCCAGCTCCCTCAGCTGCTCCTCCCAGGATTTGTTTTCCAGCCCCTTCCCAGCTCCACACACGGAACAGACACCGAGAACTGACTTTTCAGGCCAATAATTGAATTTAGCATCACCCAATCCACAGCTTCTTGTCATGAACAAGTTCAGATCCCACAAGAGAGACACGCAGGGCTCAGCTCTGAGTCCTTCCCACATCAGCTCCTCTCAGGCAGCGAGAATTGGCTCTGTCCCCAGAGAACCATCCCAAATCATTGGCTCCATCCCCAAAGATCCATCCCCAAATCATTGGCTCCATCCCCAAAGATCCATCCCCAAATCAAACACAGCCAGGATCAATGAAACCCCTGCCAACTGCAGAACCTCCTTCTCCTGGGGGGTTTTTCCTTCTGAAAGCTGAGACACCAAGTGGCACCAGCCAAGTGCACCAGGAGTGGGACTCCCACCCTGGAAATCCACACATGTACAAGCTGACACTGCCTGGAGAACCTCAGTGCTTTAGCAACAACAAAAGACAAAAATCTGATTTTTTTTAATCAATCAAAACCTTCACATTTAATGCAGCAATTGAATGGTTGGATATTGTCCACTTACATTTGCTTATTGCTTATTACAGCATTTCTATTTTTAAATAAATTATGTATTTGACTGTCCATTTTTAAAAGCTGCTGTAGAATCTTTTTAGTAGTAAAAAAAAAATAAATTCTTCCCTTAAATTACATATTCCAAGGGGTAAAATGTATATTCCAATAAAATATTCCAATTTATATATATATAATATTATTCCAATTTATTATTGTTCCAACTTGTATATAATACTCCAATTTATGTTATTAGATTCCAGGATCACATAAGGCAAGATGGCTTCCAAAAACATGAAATGCATTGTCAAGTTCTCAATTTGAAATGCTATTTTTAAACCCAAATGTCAAAAAAATTTCCTGGAAGTTAACATAAAATACATCTTGGATTATTTATCACACTCTATCTTTCCCTTGGACATGAACATTTATTTTTGTTATTGAAGAGTTCCTCTAATTGAATTTCCTTGTATTCATTAGCTTTTAGGATATTTCCAGAAAGAAAACATGACTGAATTTCAGAAAAGAGGTCATAAAATATAAGATGTGACAGCAGAAAAATGCTTTATTTCCCTGTTCTTTAAGTAAATATATTTTCTTTCCAGGTAGAACAGACACTGAGAGAGGAGTGTCCAAGTCCAAGTGCTTTTTGTAATATTGAACACACAAAAATTAACTCACTCTGGCTACAAATAAATATTTGCAGTCAAAATTAAGCCACTCCCACGTCAATAAAATCCCCCAAGCCTTTTCTAGTGAAAAAAATTTTGATAATTCAGCAGGACTTGAAAGAAGTTACATTATTATAATATTATAAAGTTCCTGCCTGGCTGAGCAACATCCCTGGACTTTATTTGAATGGATTTGGTGTCTTGCAGCTCAGTGAAAACATTATCTGGAGGCGCTTTGCCATGAGGCCTCGTGAAACGCAGCTGTTCCAGGGCTGCCCCTTTCCCAGAAAAACTGGGATTCAGTTTCTGGTGCTGCACAAGCTCTGAAGTCCTGGCAGAGCATTCCTGAATCCCAGGGCTGGGACTGGGGATGGGATTATCCCATCAGGATAATCAGGATGGCAGAACTAGACATCACTTATATAAGCAGAGAAAATTATAAATATATATATAGAGAGAGACAGTTATTATTTTAATCAGAGATGAAAACCCCAGGAAACTGAATAGGATATCAGTATGAGCTTGCACTTGATTAGAAAAATGTCACTCAATGTAGAGGGGAGTAACACAAAAAATTTGGATCCAATTCCCCCCTTTTTTAGCAGTTTTGAATCTGCCCCTGGATCCCTGGCAGTGCCCAAGGCCAGGCTGGACATTGGGAGCTCCTGGGACAGTGGGACGTGTCCCTGCCATGGCAGGGGGGGCACTGGATGATCCTTAAAATCCCTCCCAACCCAAACCATTCCATGATTCTGGGATTCCGTGATTCAAGCCTATGTGCAAGGAATGGCTCGACTCCTGCTTTCAGTCTACTGCTCTTAGATAAAATTTATTTGAGTTAAAAAGTCACTTTTTGCTGTTCAGCCCTTTGTCTGAATGAGATCTTCCCATACACAGCTTTGCTCGTGTGCCTTTGGAGGATCCAAAGCAAAAAAAAAATCATCATTTTGGAGGTTTTCTTCACCCCTGTTAGTGTGAGGAAAGTTTTCATTACTATTTATCTGCTGTGTTCCTAGGGATCTTGGAAAGCTAAATGATATTGGCAAAGCACTTCCAATTCCACACAGGGACTATGCCATAAAAGCAGAAAAAAAAATCATGGATTTATGGAATGGTTTGAGTTGGAAAAGGCCTCAAAGCTCCTCCAGTGCCACCCCAGCCATGGCAGGGACACCTCCCACTGTCCCAGGAGCTCCCAATGTCCAGCCTGGCCTTGGGCACTGCCAGGGATCCAGGGGCAGCCCCAGCTGCTCTGGCAATTCCATCCCAGCCCCTGCCCACCCTGCCAGGGAACAATCCCTGCCCAAGATGCCAAGATCCAGCCCTGCCCTCTGCCCCTGGCAGCCATTCCCTGGCTCCTGGCCCTGCAGCCCTTGGCAATTGTCTCTCTCCAGCTTTCCTGGGGCTCCTTTATTATTTATATTCCATAAATTATACTAATTTATGGAATTATTATAATTCTTTCTAATCCCACAAATGACACGAATCAACACCAAATATCTGTAAAAAATCATGGGAAACAGCAGGATGATGTGAGATTGAGTTGTACCAACCATGCTGATCTCAGGGGATGGGAGAGAAAACACCGGGGTGACAGAGAAACAAATCAAGAACTGGATGTGCAAATAACTGCAAAATTATTCTAGGAAGATGTTTCATGGCAAACCTCTCATTCTCCCACAACCACAGGCATCAATGCCTGTCCACAAACTCATCTCCTGCTCCACATGGAAAGTGCTGTTGGAATAAAATCAGAAATTATGGCTAGGCCTCTGTTCTAGGCCTCTGCCACCCAGAATTTCATTTTTTACCCGTGGCCATCGAATATTTCACTGTTTACTCAATACTGGCATAAAATGACAAAATTTGTTGTCCCCAGAATCCAAGGGAAGGGACACAGGAAATTTTTGAAGGTTCTTGGATTCCTGAAGGTGATGCCCACACAACATCCAGACCTCAGATCCAAGACTGATTCCACCAAAACACCTTAAGCTAAAATATATATTTAAAGCACAAAGGAAAATTATTGACTTTGTTGTGCCTTCCCACCCTTAAATGGGAGTTGCTAATTCAATATTCAATCATTTCCTTTGAATTGAAAATTCCAAGCAAGGAACTTCCACAGCACTTTCTCCTTTTTAAAACAGGATGCTCATCAAATCAAGAATTTCAAAGAATTCTTTTGACTTCTTCTGCTTCTGCAGTGACGCAAATGAGACCGAGGCCATCTGCAACCACCCAAGATATTTCAAGTGCATTCCAAGACACACAACCCAACCCCAACGTGCTGATGAAAAAAACATGTGCAGCCAACTGCAAAAAAAAAATGCTCAAATCTCCCTCCAGTCTGGGAAATCACAGAGAGAATTTAACAGAGAATTTATCTCAGTGCAGAGCTCTAAGATACATTTAGGCCTTGAAGTTTTAATTATTTTTGATTGGTGGGCATGGAGATCTTCTGGAGCCTGTTAAGAGCATTGTAATACACAGATTATTCTGTTTTTGCTGCATGAAATAATTGATGGATGGTTTTACAGGACAGTGATGCCACGTTCCTGGCTAAATGCCAATTGTGAATCTCCTTTCTGCCTCTCTAAAATTACATTCAGTGATGGCAACAGGCATGTCCCATCCTGTACTTCTGCCTGGATACACCAGCATTTAAGGACTAATCCCATTTATTTTAAAAATGTAGAATCTCACTTTATTTCAGAGAACAAACCAAAAATGTTTGCACCTGATTTCTTAAAGTCAGTTTTAAATTACTCCAACGAGGAGTAATTTTTTTCTGAAAGACTTCAAAGCTTAAAAAAGACTTTCCAAGACCTTGAGACCAAAAGTGGTCAAAACCTCAGCACAGGTACAGTCACAAAATATTACATGCAAATTTAATATATTTTTTATCGTGAGGCACCATAGAGATGATTCTTTTCCTTCTCCTCCCCCTTTTTTGGTAAGAAGTTGGACGATACAACTTTATCATCTTCTTCCTGCCACCTCCCACTAAATCTAAATTTCAGTTTTTAGGCTTGACATCTGAAATCCTGTATTTTACAAGGAATTATTATCCTGTTCTAATTGTCCCACATGTCCTGGCCTGCAGTGACAATTAGGAAAAGAGAGTGAACAAAATGAACACACAGGGCTTAAATTTAAAGATTTACAAAGTTTCTTAGTTCAGCAGTGAAATGATTTATTTTCAGTTCCACCTACACCTCCCAATCCTGGTCTTTCAGAATCTGAATTTACCGAGATGTACTGTTAGACAAAAAATGACAATTTTAAGGGCACAAGGATTTACAAATTTTGCTGAAGAAGAAATCCTGAGTAACGTGTCCTGGTCTGCTTTAAATCTACTTATTCACACAAGTCATAGAAAAGCAAAAAGAATAATCCTGTGATTTTCTTAAATCTTGTGATGAAATAAATAGAAAAATGCCATGGATTCAATCCTATCTAGAGAATTAAAAATCCTAAGTCAAATCCTTTTCATTGAAATACTTATTTATAGAACTTATTCTTGCTTTCAGTGATTAATTAAAGGAAGATTATTTATATAAAGATTAATTAAAGGTCCTGTTTTCAGCAGATGTAATTAGATGAAAAAAGACTGTAAAAATGGTCTACAAAATAAACTCTTCTTAAATTATTCTCTTAAAATAAACATCTTCTTCAACTCCAGTAGAATAAATCACTTTGGGCCAAGCTTTTCCCACCAAGGAAAAGATCTTATAAAAGGAGCTTGTGGCAATAAAATCTTCCTACAGCTCTTCCATTCATATTAAAATTTCACTTTATTTTGATGGAACCCATTTTTAAGGCAGTTATTTCTGATCCAATGAAATTTCAGATTGTGCATATGCAACTGTCTGCACTGGAGATACACGAAAATGTAATTCTCTTAATTTAAACTCTTTATAAAATAGTTGGATGATCACTAATTTAGACAGGTGTCCTAAATCCCCAAGGGATTAACTTAAAAAATAAAACAAAATCTAAATAAACACCTCTACAGTAAACAGGAACCATTTCCACCTTTGAATCAAAGAATTTTCTCAAAGAGACTTCCCAGAAAGATAAAAAAACCAAACAAAACTTTCTTCCCGTATTTATAATTTCAAATATATTTCAAATAAAAATGAAATTTTTAGGTGGTAGAAATGAGATACTTTTCAATGTAAAACTGGCACCTTAAGATGTGGCCTCAATTGTGTTTTTTTTCCTTTTTTAATTGGTAATGAGCATTCATCAATCAGGTGTCAGTTTTCAGTTATCAAACACTAAGACGGGAAAGAAATGAATGAAATAAAATAAAAATGAAAATGCCACCCCCAGTAATGAATCAATATCCTCACAGAGGAAGGACCATCAGTTGGAATAATCAATATAAATGAAATATAAGTGTAAATAATGAACATAAAAATCGGGAATGTTTGGGATTTGGCTCAGGCCTAACTTTGCTTGTTTTATTTATTCTTATTTTAACTCTTGATTGCCACTGAGAAGGAAAAATAAGCAGTTTTGCTGGATCAAGTGGTCAGTTTTCTTGAAATTGTCATTTCTGATACTCTGGCATTTGCTGTGACTTGTTTTCAAAACTTTGGCCTATTTAATGGCTCTCTTAGAGTTGGTCACGCAGCAATAAACTGTTTATTTTGGGGTTTTTGTGCACTTGCCATTTATCCTCAACCTGCCCAATACTTCTAGCACCTGTAATTATATAAAGTAATTTATATGTAATTTATATATAATAATTATAAACTTTTAAAGGGATTCCTCAGCTCGCACTTGACATCCTGAGTTACAACTCAAGGCCTCCATGGCAGCTCCCAATCCAAAGACACAGAACTGCACCTGGTACATCATTAACAGCAAACATCCAAATATTGCAGCAAGGAGAGCCAAGGATGCTCTGCAAAGCCTCAAAAACATCTCCTACAGAGTAACTGGAGTCCAGGACAACCCCTCCCAGCCCATACGAAACCGATGAATTTTCATATTCAGCACCACCACGGAAAACATCTTCCTTTCTAAAACCCCCACATCCTTCAAGGGAAAAAAAAAATAAAAACTCAGATTTCACCCCAATGCTGGCAGCTCTCAAGCACAGCTCACACCTCGCCTTCCCTACCTCTGGAAAAGCAAGGCTGTGTTGAAAAAACCCAATATTTGGGGCGGGTGCCGGGGCGCCTTTGAGCGCGCGGGGAAGGAACATGACCCGCTCGGCGCCGCGGCGCGTTAAGGAGCCTGATTGAACATCGCTGCTAATTAAGAGCTCTCGTTGTTTGGCAGGACCACCAGAGAACCTCCTGCACTTGTTCATGCCAGCAGCACCTCCTGCAGAAATTAACTCTTGATGAGAGCAGACGGGGGGCCCAGCTGGGTCCCCCCAGTCCTCCCGGCACACAAATGAAGCGTAATGAGAACGCTGGTGGCTACCAAGGGGAGGGAGGTTATTCGTGACCTCTCCTTAAAAAACAGAGTATACTCTTACATTGACTTAATTTTCTGCACTGGGGGTAGATAACGCAGCTGGGGACCGTGTGAGCAGAGCTGAGAATCGTGGGGGAGGACTGAGAATCAAAATTATCAGTGAATAATTCGGTAAGAATTATCTTATTAGGCGGGCTAAAATATAATTCTGTTCTCAGAGCTTTCAGAAATCAATAAATATTATTCAGCTATCAGGCTCCTGAAAGAAAATTTCAACAACAAAAGCTGAAGTTGGAGGAGGTTTTGTGGAAGAAAAAAAAAAAATCCAGGTTATTAGAACTGATTTGATATTTTGTTTCTAAATCTTTGGGACGTGTTTTTGAGATGTGCTCAGCAATGCAGCTTTGTAATACTGAAAAGGAATGTTCCACATGTACAAACAGCACTGGTTACCCTATGAAGCAATAAAATAAAACACAACCCACTCCCCCATCAGTGTCAATCCTGCGGTGTCCAGCACTGGTGATGAATTCCTGTCACCTCTGCTGCCACCCCTGCAGGTGACTGTGACTGTCCCACCTGCAGAGGGGCTCACCTGGCAGGAAGAACACTGGAAGAGCAATGGCAGCACTTGTCTTAACTCATTTAAGAAGTGATGTGAATGCAGATCACAGAATAATTACTAATATTTTAAAATAGTCATATTAGTTTTGGCTCTTCTCCCAGGATCCCTGAGGCTGGAAAAGCCCTCCCAGCCCATGGAGTCCAAGCTGTGACCTGTCCCCACCTTGTCCCCAGCCCAGAGCCCTGAGTGCCACATCCAGGTGACACCTCCAGGGATGGGCACTGCAAAGCTCCCTGGGCAGCTCCTGCCAAGGCCTGAGCTCCCTTTCCATGGGCAAATTCCTCCTCATAGGAAGTCTTGACTCTCCAGCCCCTTCCCAGCTCCGTTCCCTGCCCTGGACACGCTCCAGCCCCTCCAGGGCTCTCCTGCACCAGCCACAACTGGAGCCAGCCCTGGAGGGGCCTCTCAGAGCCAGCACAGAGGGACAATCCCTGCCCTACTCCTGATAATCACTTCCCTACTCCCTATTCCTCCATTTCTAATTAAGCAGCAATTAGAAATAACCACATACAGAAATAATTACCTATGCAAAGTGCTTGAGTGCACCCTTCTGTTCTAGACACTATCAATCAGATATGACAAAAAAATGTGAAAAGGCTGCGATGAATGGAAACAATCATTTCCCTCAGTTCAAAAATGCATTTTTAAAACAATTCAGTCCTTGTATTTCTCTCCCCTCCCACCTCCTGCCTTTGGTTACATCTTGTGTGAAGCCTTAACTTCAAGGTAGCTCTGTTAGAAAAATCTGAGAGAGGGCAAAAGGTATTTGCTTACTTTAAAAAGAAGCCAAAATCAGAACATAAAAAAATTTTCATGAAGTGCTCAAGGAAGGACATCTTTACACGTGTTTCACGACATGGCAAATACCACCAGAAACAAATACCTGGCCACATGGACAAGGAATTTAAACTGCACATGTTTTATGGGACTGAGAGTTTGTAATATACACCCTCGATTAATTATTATCTAATTCTTGTATTCCAAGTTTATTTTTACTTCAGGAAAGTAACCTGACATTCAACCTAAACTAAGGTTAAGGATGCCTCTCTCTAGAAAGCATCCCCATTAATGACAATATTCCCCTTTCAATACAAGGTTTTCCTCTGGATAAAGAAGCTGTTCTCTCCCCCATTCCCATCCCAAACTAAACTCCACAGCAAGGAATATTTTCACCTTGGTTTCTCCATAAACCTCCTCAGCTTGTAGAATACACTAATTATAACTGAACCCTGAGTAACTGCAGTTTAAGATTCCACACAGATCACCTTTTAACAAGGAACTTCCATTCAGACCCTTTCCACTTTCCACCAGGTTTTAGGAAATTGTATTTCTTATGACTCCACCTTTTCTGGATGGGAGAAAAGGGGGAAGGAAAAGCTGCGCCCTGAATCTCAGGCCTTCAGTTTGGAGCATAATTATGTGGCACAGCAGGCTTCAAATTTCCTCAAACACACCCTTTTTTTTCCCAAAATCACCAACTGCTAAGTGCTCAAAGCCTCAGTTAAAGGTATCTTTAAGCCATCTGTTAGTTTTGGGCAGGAGGAGATTCCAGTCTCCCCACACAACCAGTCATTCCTTCTGCGATGGGAAACAGCTGGGTCCAGGCTGAAAAGAAGGGATATTCCAAAACCTGCAAGTGTTAAAAGAAAGAACAGACTTAAAACAAGGTTTCTGCACAAACATAAGAGGCAGGGAATTGCCAAAGGAAAAATTCAGACCCTGGCTAGAGTGGCAGACGTCAAAACTACGGCCCAGAGCTGACAGAGAGGGCTGAAAAGAGCCTTTTTTTATTCCAAAAAAGCATTCCAGATGAAACTGTGGCGCTCCATATCACGGCCCTGTGTTGGAGTGTCCTGCTGCACCTGGCACACACCATCTTTCACAGTCAGAATGCCACGTAAATAATAATTACAGCCTCAGTTCATCAATTAATTTAATTCCTGAAGGAATTAACTGAGTCCCAGAAGAGATGGTGACAAAACCAATGCAAAACCAGCGGCTCTTCACAGCCAGTGAGAAAACTCAGTGTGGATCCCCAGGTGTCAAAATTCTCTCTCTAAAATTCAGGGGGATTTTTTTTCTTCATTAATCTATTGAGAAAAACAACAATTAAAAAAAAAAAAACCAACAAACTCTGAGGGGAAAATTTCCCCAGGTGTCAAAATTCTCCCTCTAAAATTCGGGGAGATTTTTTTCTTCATTAATCTATTGAGAAAAACCACAATTGAAAAAAAAAAAACAAATTCTGAGGGGAAAATTTCCCTACTAAATCTTGTTGCCCAGTGGCAACGCCGTGGTTAAAGGATCGGGTTCTGGTCTGGCTGGTGAAAGGTTCATTTCTTCTGAAGGCAGAAATTTTAATTCCTTCCTACATCAAAGGCAGTGTCTTTCCATCCAACAATCCTCGATGGATTTCTTTCCCATGAACTCATCTGTGCAGCGATTTTATTGCGTATAAGGAGCAACTTTAATGTCTTTATATACTCTGTCATCGGAAAAGGTAAACTTTATATGCACACAATGCTCATTATAAATCCCTCATGTCTCCTTTGAAGCTGGTTCCTCTCACTCTGACAGTCCCACAATCCCAAAATGGGTTGGGTTGGAAGGGACATTAAAGCTCATCCTGTTCCATGGGCAGGGACACTTCCCACTAGCCCAGGCTGCTCCAAATAAAACTGCTTTTTCTGATGGTAACTTGCCATTATTATATAAAGTGTAACTGTTTTACTCAATTATGTACACACCTAAAGAGACTTTGGGTTACAAAACAAAAAGGGCTGAAGACAACGAATCGAGAGGTGAGAAGAAGCTGCTCAACAGCCAACACAAAAGAACACTAAGAACCCTAAAATTGAGGAGTGTCAGGAGCCATGACCCAGAAACAGGGAGGAAAACAGGATCAAGGAGGCCAAGAAGAAGTTCAGGGGGATGAGTTCAAGATGGTCTAAGGAGATATTCTGCCCTTTTTTGTCTGCTCTGACTTAAAACACACCCACCATGGCATCTCTGAACTGTCACAATGTTATAAATTACAGCTCTAAGCTATTCTTAATTTCTCTTCAAGACATTTTGGTTTTCTTAAGGCTCAGGCACAAAATCATCAAGGCTGGAAAAGCCCTCCCAGCCCATGGAGTCCCAGCTGTAACCTGTCCCCACCTTGTCCCCAGCCCAGAGCCCTGAGTGCCACGTCCAGGTGACACCTCCAGGGATGGGCACTGCAAAGCTCCCTGGGCAGCCCCTGCCAAGGCCTGAGCTCCCTTTCCATGGGCAAATTCCTGCTGCTGCCCACCCTGAGCCTCCCCTGGCCCAGCCTGAGGCCTGAGCTCTCCTCCTGTCCCTGTTCCCTGGCAGCAGAGGCACAAAAGATCAAGAACTGAAATAATTTTAAATGTAAATTTCTTTTTTTTTCTCTTTATGTTAAGCTATAATTAGATTCAGACCAAATATTAGCAGGTGAATCTGGACACTACATTCATTCCTGACAGCTCCAACACCTACATTTAAATTAAATATTCAAATTATAGATATATAGAGTTGGATTCATAAGGTTCTATCTACATAAGGCAAGTTTCCTGAAAGCAAAACCTCCAAAATTAGAGCACATCTGAACTCCATAAAAGACTTCACTACTCTTTCAGGGAGCAGTGCAGTCAAATTTAGACATTTATAGGCTTTGGGGGACAAATTCTACCTGAAAGAGTTTGAACCCTTGCAATCCAGATCTGAATTCAAATATTTTATTGTTGTAAAATCGTTATATGCATATTGTACTCATGAAAGTTAAAGAGAAAAGGTGAAGAGCTGTAAAATGTTTAATTTCCTGGTATTTTTAATTGTGATGGTTTAATGAATCTGCAAGTAAAAAGTGGATTATAACTAAAATTTCTCTTGCATTTTAATATAAAGTAGGCAATATATAATTTAAGTTAATCCACACAGTAAAAAAAAATTCCATTTTTGTGCTTGGCTTTTTGAAATCCTACAAACACACCGTGCTGCTAAATACCAAAAGCTATTACCAAACCATCAGAGGTTTGTTTCCAAATTAAAAGAACCATTTCAGCAAGGTGCAGCTGCAACTCAGTGACACTTTCTCAATATCTGCAATACATTTTTTTTTATTAGATGTCCTTATCCTGCTCTTGCTCTAACATTTCCCCGCTGAAGTCTCCTGCCCTTTTACGTAGATCCAAATAAAACATATGATTTATCCATAATGGTCCAACACCAGCACATCCCACAAAGGAAGGTTTTTTTTTTCCCCGGGCATTTATTTTGTTTTAGCAACGCTGAAAACTCTACAAGCAAGAGGAAAAAAAAATAAAACTAAATCCACTGACGCCGTGTTCCCGACTGCTCTCACTGCTCAGTTCTGTCGGTGCTTTAAAGAGAGGCAGGGATTTTTATTTTTTTTTTGCCACCCTGCAGGTTCCCAAAGTAGAGTTGGGCCATTTGCAAGCTGCGATTGGTTAATGAAGGTAAATTTAATTAGCTCAACTTCCTTGCAGATCCCATCAAACGCCACCATTTGATGTATTCTGTCAGAGCACCCAGTCCCCTCCAGCTGGCCGAGCGCCACAAAGAAAAGGCAGCTCTGCTCATGGCTGGGAACTGAAATGAGCTGTTTTAAGTGGAGCTTTTCTCCCATTTTTCTGAGGCTGCACCGCTCTGACCTTCCCCAAATCAATCCTCTGCGGATTAACATGTAAAGCAGTGTCGAATTAATTTCAGAAAGCGAATATGAGATCAGCCCTGGGCTCCTACAAAACAGCCCAGCTCCTAAACACGCTAATGCCGCGAGGCGCTCAATGGGGAGCTGTCAATAAGGGGAGGGAGGGGGTGCTTAGGAGGATTTGGAGCGTGGAGCAATCTATCAGGCTGGTTAGAGCTTTGCCCACTTCTGGGCCATGGCTAATGCATTCCTCTGGAAGTTAATCCCATTTCTAAAGGCCCTCCCGTGAGGAGCACAGAGGCCGTGCCGAATGAGAACTCGGATGCATTAAAATTCTCAGCCACGTCACCAAAAGGCGCACGGGGAGATGCTGAGGGCTGACAATGAGATGGTTCATTAAAAGTGCAAGGGCTCAGAGACACAGCGCATCTTTTTTGGAGGCACCTGCCCACAGCTTCACCGCTCAGAAGCTCTTAAAAAAAAAAAACAAACCCAAAAAATAAAATTAAGCTTGTGTTGATGTGAATAGAAATTGTCGCTTTCCGTGACGTTGCAAAGAGAGGACAGCGGACTCTCCTCTGAGCAAGTATTTACTCATAAAACTTATGTAGCACCTGCTAGAGTGATGCAACTTTCAATTATGTTTGATTGTACTCCCAAAGAGAAATTAATGATCAAGTGACCACCTGGGAATGTGGCATTTTTTATACACCCATGCTGAGTTTTATATCAACTGCATGTTTAATCTGTGTGCCGTGATCCAGACATTCAACTTTCAGAATTTTTAATTGAATCTTGTATCTAAATCAGCATAAATTACACAAAGAAACCTCCGAAGAGGCAAAATATCATCTGGGTATCTTCTGTTCTGCAGGCAGCAACACTGAAAGTCTCAAAGGTCAAAACCAGGGTCCACTGATTCATCAGTGAAGACAGAGAAAAAAAGAAAATGGGGAGCAAGAGAAGGCAGAAATAGTTCTGCACAACTCCACACAAATTCTCTCAGTAGTCATGAGAAGGCAGTGACTGAACTGAAAATAGATGGTGTTAAGCTTTATGAAACAAACCCATCCATTTCAAGATGAAACGGATACCAAAAATAAAAGCCAAACTTGTTTACTTTGATTGAAGTTGAAATCTGACTGGGAGAACCAAAAGCAAACCCTTTTCCTTCTGTAGTGTGAGAATTCTTTGCTGCTTTCAGCTTACAAAATATGAGAGATCCAAAACACAAGGATTCAGCAGGAATTGTGACAAAAAAGCACAAAACACTTCAGAGACCTGTATTAAAAACTTATTTTCTGTTATTTTTCCTACTCCTCAAAGTTTGGGAAGTGAAATTCATGCCCCTCACTGCTCATTGAAGAATCCACATCATAAACTCATGGCTAAAAGCGAACTGTGTGCCACAGAATATTCCTGGATTATGGGATCCTGGAGTGAATCTTATGGGATCAAAGGTCCCATTCCATCCATACCCTGCCAAGATCTGACAGGGAATAAACTGAGGAGAACCAGGTGAGCCGAGTGTCATTCCCACAAACTCCTCACCGCCCGCGTCCGGCGCCTCGCGCACGGCGATTCCGACCCGCCGCAATTTCACTGGAGCTCCACCGCCCTAAACTCGGGAAGGGAACGGAATTCACCTCCTTAGGCCAAAAAACTCTGGCAAAAATGGATTTTATGACCAAGATCATACCTCACCTCGCTGGGTTTTTGGGAACACTGCTCATTAAAACGCCTCCCTGGCATCTCCGCGTAAACAAATTCCAGGCGGGCGATTCCCTCTCCAAGCAGGGAGGGATTTGTGCCACCACATTTTGCTGAGCCCTCACACAAGTCCCTCGCACTCGGGTCTGCTTTTGTGATATAATCCTGCAATCAGCACACAAGCACCATCCTGGAGATACTTTAGGAGAAGATGGAAAATCCAAACTAATACTTTCCGCTATTTTCTACTTTCCGCCGCAAACTGACCTACTTAGAGATGAAAGCAAAAAAGTGTTTTAAAGCATTTTTTCCCCCCTCAACAAAAGTGATGTCCATTTAGTCCTTTCAAAAAAAGGGAGCTAGAGGAAGATGGCAATGTTGACATTAAAATGTCTCCTGCTCTGAAATCCCAGGAAATGAACCAAACGCAGTTTCCACGGTGCGATGGACTGGCCCGAGTCAGCCTGAGTTTAACGGGATAAAGTCTCTGCTCACTGAAATAACTTAATCATGAGAAACAGCTGCCAAAAAAAAGGAACATTAAGAAAAAAAAAAACACACCCCAACTAAATAAAAAGTGAAAATTAAAAAAAAATGAGGTGATTTAGGATTCAGTGTTCCAATTAAAGACTAAGGATTTGTGAAAATCCTACCTCTTACCATTCCCTTCCACCCAGAAAACAAGGTAATGGCTTTCTCAGATTATTCATATATTCATTATTGATGCATTTTATAACTTAAAAAAGTTATAAAAGTCAAAATTCTGGTCATTTTAACAATTTTATTACAGAACCTTTAAGTATTCTCAGTGAAGGCAATGAAAACAAAATCCTGTAGTTCCAACTCATCACTCCATGTGCCGTTTTTGTGGCAGTGTTTGGGCTCATATAGTTTTATTCATATTTATGCAAAAAATTCCTGTCTCAGTCCTCCAGAATTTTCAGATCCTATCCCTAATATTTGGTAAGAAGAATTCTGAAAAGGTTTTATTAACCAGAAGTAGACAGAACAATAAATGTAATTAATCTGTACACCAGCTTTCCTTAAAATAGCCCTAAAAAAAGGAAGTTGGTAAGAAATTGGCTCTGCAAAATCTTTGACATCAATTTCTTTCCATAAAAGATACCAAGCTGGAAACTACAATTTTTATGAGATGTGATTGGGAAAGAGTACGGTGAGAAAAGCTGAAAAAACCTGAGAGAAGAAAATATGGAAAAGTTTTCTTCAGGCAGCACAAGCTGCACAACAGAACTCCTAAAATGAAATAAAGATTAGGTGTGAGATAATAACCAAAAATTAGGAATCCTTTAGTTTAAAGTTTGAAGTAAAGAGAAGGGAAAAGTAATAGCAATTATGTCTTGTAATAAATTACTGCTTGTTCTGAACTTGATTTTTTCAGGGAGACGCAAAGAACTAGAAAGGGGAGCAGTATTTTGAATTATTTGCATTAATTAAGATGAAAATTACATTGTGCACAAAAGATAAATCATATCCCACCAAAAACTCCAGCCTGTCCTTGGAAAGGGAGCTCATGGAAAATGCCTTTTTCTCTCACAGCCCAAAAGCCACACACAAAAGGTGAATTTTTTCCTGGGTTTATAGAATAAGGTTGTGCTGCAGAAAAACTGGTGATTTTGTACAACTGGACTGAAAAAATCAGATTTTGAAGGGAACTTTCCTGCTGCAGGGAATGTGGCAGTGCTAAATTGACAGTGTATTTTTAAGTGCTGACTCTCAGGGCTGGATGGAATTAGGAATGAAAAGGTTGTGCTGCTACTGAGGAAATAAAAACTACATTGACTTAGAAAATAAAGCAGGTCTAGGAGGTATGGCCCCAAATAATTAATTATTTTATTTCTTTTTAGAAAAATCATAGATATGCAGGAAGACTCTGATCTTGCATGGAAAAGGATTTTCAGGCAGTTATCAACAAACAAAAAAAATATTCATAGATATATAAATTATATATGTATAGATAGATAGATATATATAGATATATAGATAAAGATATAGAAAGCAAACATAATTTCACTTTTTCACCCTTCTGCTATTTCAGGGATATTCAAGTCTGTATTTTAAAAAGCCTCTAGAGGATAATGGCCTCCTAATTTTCAAGACTCATCTTTTGGCACTGCTTGTCATTTTGCACTTACTTTCCCATCCTGGAATATCAATTATTATCAGGTTATGAAGATAAGCCACTTACAGGAAATAAACTGCCACTGTTATTGTGGAGGAGGGGTCAGCCCATCCCAGGGAGGGTTACTGAGCTGCATCTGGTAAAAGCATGGTCCCAATTACAGCAGGTGTCACGTGAGAGGCCACCTCGCTTGTGCCATGCCTGGCAAAAATATCCCTGATTTCACAGGATCCCAGGATGGTTTGGGTTGGAAAAGGCCTCAAAGCTCCTCCAGTGCCACCCCTGCCATGGCAGGGCCACCTCCCACTGTCCCAGGAGCTGCCAATGTCCAGCCTGGCCTTGGGCACTGCCAGGGATCCAGGGGCAGCCCCAGCTGCTCTGGCAATTCCATCCCAGCCCCTGCCCACCCTGCCAGGGAACAATCCCTGCCCAAGATGCCAAGATCCAGCCCTGCCCTCTGCCCCTGGCAGCCATTCCCTGGCTCCTGGCCCTGCAGCCCTTGGCAATTGTCTCTCTCCAGCTTTCCTGGGGCTCCTTCAGGCCCTGCAAGGCCACCCTGAGCTCAGCCCAAAGCTTCTCCTGGCCAGGCTGAACAATGGCAGCTGGGCCAGCCTTTCCTGCCAGCAGAGCTGCTCCATCCCTCTGCTCATCCTGGAGCCTCCTCTGGGCTCTCTCCAGCAGCTCCAGCTGCTCCCTGGGCTGGTCCCAGGGCTGGGGCAGCTCTGCAGGTGGGGTCTCACCTCAGGGGGCTCAGGGCACAATCCCAATCCCTTTCCTGCTGCTCTCTCCTCCTGGGATGCAGCCCAGGATGCCAATGGATTTCAGGGCTCCCAGCACTCCCTGATGGATCCTGTCCAGCTTCTCACCCACGAGATCCCCAAGTCCTTCTCCTCAGAGCTGCTCCCACTGAATTCTCCTCCCAGTCCCTGATCCTGGCTGGGATTTCCCTGACCCAGGAGCAGCCCCTGGCACTGGGAATTGTGGAACTCCATGAGAACCTCATGGACCACTTCTGAAATCAGCTGCCTTTCCCATCCTGTTCCCACAGAAACCCAAACCCTCTCCAAAGGGAAGTAAAGCCAACCCCTGCCAATGGCACCTTCCCAACGATCCCCACGTGGCTGTGGGATTTTGATACTGAACAGAAACGCAGGATCTGTGCAGAACATCCCCCAATCCACAGCTGCCACAGCACATTCCCACCGTGCCACACGCAGGGATCATCTCCTTTCCTGCCCAGGCAGGTAAAACCCCCATCACACCAGCTCCTTGTCATCCCACTGGAAGATTTTGCTATTTGGAAGGATTGGCTGCTGAACAAAACAGGGCTTTGCTCTGCTGTAGAAGGAGCTGTAGGATGGATTTAATTCAGTGAAGTGTCTGCCTCTTGATGAATTGGCTACATGTTGCCAGATAAAGCTGCTTGTTTTATTTTTTGTTTTATTAAACAGCAACATGGCCGAGCAGTAAAAACCCGATACCATTTTGATATGGTTTATGCTGCTGCATGGAAAAAGCCTTTTATGAGTGTTGTTTAAAGCAGATAAGGAATTGAATGTGCTCAACACATGGGCAGAACAATCTCTCCAAACCAGCTTAACTGGGGTGATCGGGAGCAGATTCTCACTGGTGTCTGCTGGTTTTTAATGACATACTTGTCAACATGTAACCTTAGAATGCAGACACCATGGTAACAGTTTTAACACAGTCTCTTTAAAGAGAATAATTGTGTGAAGCACAAATAGAAACATCTTGACTCTTGTAGTCTTTTAATCCACTTAGAGAAATGCTTTTCAATCCATCAAGCAGCGTTTTCTGGATCTTGTTGAACATCTGTCTTGGAATTATTTGGAATGAAAGTCTTAGCAGGTCCACCCACGCTGTGTTTGCTGTGGCCTTTATAAAGAGAATTTAGATGTAATACTTTGATATTAGATTTGAGCTGAAGAGCCCCAGACAGAAAGAATGATGGTATTCACTTGGTTATAATAAAACCGTGTTGAAACTGTTCCTGTGCACCAAAATACCAAAATCTGCATTATTTTAGCTAACTCCAGTGCTTGGGATCTCGTGAAATTCATACACTGAGCTGCAGGGATAGACTCTGTGCATTCCAGCACCCCCACAATGTGTTACACTGATGGAATCATGGAGAGGTTTGGGATGGGATGGACCTTCAAGATCACCCAATCCCACCCAAGCCATGGCAGGGCCACCTCCCACTGTCCCAGGAGTTCCCAATGTCCAGCCTGGCCTTGGGCACTGCCAGGGATCCAGGGACAGCCCCAGCTGCTCTGGCAATTCCATCCCAGCCCTGCCCTCCTTCAGCTTAAGGCCATTCCCCCTCATCCTGCTGATGCCTTAAGTTTTAGCATTCATATTTTCCAGATTCTGAGGAATGCATGAGGATGTAACTGTAAACTCCATATGAAGTGTCAGCAAGTTCTCACCACAGCTCAGGCAGACACAACAATCCTTTTCCAGCCCCAGAACCAAGGACACTGCTGCAGTTTCAGGCCCCAAAAGTGTGAACAACAGAGAATTGATGGAGCAGTTTGGGAGGATGGGACTGCATCACCTGAAGCTGTAATTGGACAATTAACCCCAAAATGAAAATGGACTAAAGCTATAAAAGTGTGAAAACTCCTGACCCATCGTCCATCTTGGGTCCTTCTTGAGTGGAGCCTCAGCCAGGCTCTTGCACTGCCCAAGGTGAATCCTTTTAAAAAATCCCTTTATTCCTTTAACTCTGTTCTAGGCAGCCTCTCAAGGCATCACAGTCACTCCATGCCCATGGGAAATTCCCTCTCCAATCTTCCTGGAGCCCCTTTAGGTCCTGGAAGGGGCTCTGAGGTCTCCTTGGATCCCTCTCTTCTCCAGGTTCAGCACCCCCAGCTCCAGGGTCCCTCTGGAAGTGAGGGGAAAGCTCTTCCCAACCCCTGGAGCAGCTGCACCCCCAGCTCCACATGAGATTGTTGCTGCTTGTTTCCCTGACCCCACAGAAATTCCATTTCCATGCTGAAATCCAGTGAAAAAAGCAGCAGAAACTGCCTTTCCTCTGATATTTGCTCTCTGTTAGTTAAATTATGGGTTAGCTTTTAGCAATAACGACACCAATGGCTAAATTTGCTGTGTCTTGAACGTTCATCTGCCAGAGAGATTTTCTGCTTAACACATTAAAAGTGGGTAAAGAAATAATTTATTTTATTTAATTCTAAAAAATCCTGTGTTTCACTTAAGGGAATTAGTGCCTTAAGCAATAAACACAACTATGCAATAAATGGCATATGTGGGATCTATTAACTGAAGTGCTTGACTCTGCCATCTGAATAATCCCCTTTTAGAGTTTCATTTTGGAAAGTTTGTATGTAAATGATTGCTCAGAGAGTTTGTTCATTAAAAAAAAATAGAAATTAAAAGAGATCATACAGCATTGGGGTTTTGTCATGTTGTTGGACTGAGTTTTGATTCCCTCTAATTTCATTTTCCTACCCTCAGAAAAATTATTGGGAGTGTGAGATTGTGTCTTGAATCGTCAGATGAAGTAGGAACGTGCTTGAAGCTCCTGCACCATCTATTTCTAGTTTATATGGACAAGACAGCTCAAAAGTGTTTCTAACTCACCTTTCCTGTGTTTCTGCCATTAAATGTAATAAATGCAATTATTTAAATTATTAATTTGCAAAAATGATGAATTTTGTACATTTAATAAATCCAGAAAGAGATAATAATTCCCACTCTAGAACTATAGCAATGGCTTACAGAGATCAGGACAAGACTGATCTCCTTGATTAAAGTAAGAATAAATTCAGCCCTAAATAATAAATATTTTACTTTTCCCATATCTTTTATATCTCTCTGTATAAAATGTAATACAAAACACCTTCATGTTAATTTAAAAACCATTATGTCAAAAATTCCTTAGCTAAGAGCATCCTCAATTAGACACAGAAAATGAATTGTTTGGGTTTGTCCTTTTCTTCCCTCAAATGCCTTAATGGATAAGAAAGTATTTTTCAGCACTCCACAAAAGGGAAAAAAAAGAAAAATCAAATGAGCAGGGATTATAGCAACAAGCATCAACATTAATTCAGAAATGGATTAACAATTACAGATCTGAAGTCCATTAGCATTGATCCCCAGCATGAAATAGTTGTGATCAATAAGCTAATCTGTAAATTTGATTAATTGAGTAAATCCTGTTTACCAAAGTATTCCATAAGCATAATCTACAAATAGAAGGAGGTGAAAATCCTGCTTTTAGCAAAAAGCAAATTTCAGAGCTGTCACATCAATGGAAAATTCTCTCATTCCAAATTGTGTTGTCACAGGGAGACCAAAACTTCAGAAGTTTCACAATAAAAAAACCCAAAAATTTCTCTGGATGCCACAGAAATGGGACTGACACTGAGGGAAATGAAAAATACAGAGCAGGGCAACAACCTCTTCAAATTTTGAATTTTGGGGTTGTTTGTTTTGGTTTTTTTTTCCAAAGAGCTCATCCATCCACGCTGCACTGCTAGACAGGAAAGGGAAATAGGAAAAACTGCTGGAAATATATCCTCATACCTATTTAAATCTATTTATTCTAGGAATTGCATCAAGACAACTCCACTGGTTAAAAAAAATAAATTCTAGCCCTGACTGACAGCTTTAAATAGGGCAAAACTTCAGATCAAACCTTGGTGAGACTTGAAACTGGGTCAGTGAGTGCTGCTAATTAACAGTAATTGAAGCATAGAAATAACAGGGAGTGAAATATTTAAAAATCTCTTTTAAATCTCTTTTTTAAAAAAGGAAATTTAATGAAGAATAAATTTAACTTTTTTTTTTTTTCCAGGTGTAGGTAACAATACTGTGGTAAGTTAAAAGGATGCAAATTTTCTTTTTTTACCTGCAATTTAAAGTTTTTTGATGAAAGTTGATATGGGTTCACTTCAGAAATTATGGTTTTAATGCAGGCAGTTAAAAGAACAGCAAGGAAAATGAAAATAACTCAGTGTGCTTCACACAGAAATGCAGAAATATTTAAATTCTTTTGTTCTGGGAGAAAAACCCACTTGATTTTTCTATGCAATCATTTCTACAAACCCTCAAATAATGGAATTGACAGGCCTTGAGACACAACAGATCCCACACTCTGAAAATCCAGTATAAAAAACCACCCTGCCATGACATTTGGGATCCTCAAAATCAGGAATATATGGAAAAAATGATCCTTTGTCATTCTTCTCGTGAAAAGAAACCAGTTTGAACAGCAAAGCTTAACAGGAACTGACATAAATAAATGCAATATTCAGCTCTAACTCCATTTACAGGTTCCCCTAAAAGACAGCTGAAGTTTTTCAAAAATTAGGAATATTCCAGCAGCCACCTGCACTTGGGGAAGTCTTGGAGTCAACCCCAGCTGGTTTTGGAAATGGATCATTTTTCCAAGCAGCTTTTAAAATATTGAACCAAATTTTGGGGTTAATTTTTAAATATTTAAATATTAATTTAATTTTAAAAGATTAATTTAAAGATTAATTTTAAAAGATTAATTTTAAAAGATTAATTTAAAGATTAATTTTAAAAGATTAATTTTAAAAGATTAATTTAAAGGTTAATTTTTAAAGATTATGTGCAGAAACTCTTCATGGCTGGGATGTACAATTTTCACTGCAGTTCACGGAGCTGAAAGTTTTCATACTTTAATTTTACAGATTTCTCCTAAAAAAATGGAATTGAATCTTACCTTGACTTTTGCTCTGCAACAAAATCTCCCCCCAAAATCTCTGACAGAAAATAAAATATTTTTACATCCCAAATTTCCTCCCTGCCAAACCAACCCATGAGAGAATAACTGAGAATTAGTGAGATCAGCAGAGGTCAGAACTCCAGAAATGATGGGGATTTTTACACATTGCAAGAGCTGTTTTCTCACAGAAGTGTAATTTTAGGGAAATTTGTAAGTCAGCTGCAATCAGGGACGTTTTGTCAAGGTATATAATGAATGCTACTGTTTTCCATCCCTGAAAGTTGAAATTCTAGACTGTCAGGGAGATTTTCTCCTCTCTACACTCAAAATTGCTGCTTATTCCCTCTACAGCATTTCCTTTTTTTTACCCCTAGAAAAGCAGCATATAAATTTTAAAAAAAAGTTAATTACCTCCTAAAAAAGCAAAAGCTGTCTGAAGTCATAACACAAATATATTTTTGATATACTTCACCATCTCCCAGCTTTTAAAAATAAGATTTAAGCTCATGTTTGACTCTGGAGGAAAATCAAGTTCATGTTATTAGCTGATGTCACCTGATGTGATGTATTTGTAAATCTACAAAGGCAACTTGGTTCCAGTGGGAATTCAATAATTCAGAATTAGATCAGTGTCATTATCAACATTTTTCATAATCAACGTTTTTCATATCAGAAAATAAGAATAAATAAATAAATAAGGATAGGAATAGCTTTAAATCTGGCCTAACCTCATTTGGCTGTTCCTTGTTGTCAAAATTCCCAAGTAAAATCATGAGTTTTATGAGTATAATTTAGAATTTTGTGGGGAATTTTTTGTGCCACAGAGAGATGAACATTAACATTTGGTATTAGAAATTTAAATTATCACTAACACTGTTATGGTAAAAGAAACTTGTAAATAATATCATCTGAAAAAAACCCAAACCTGTCCTTGTCATATTATTTCAAATTTAGCAGATTCCAGTTTTTCTGGCAACAAACTTATTTTTGAACATTAAAATAGTTCTTACACCCTAAATAATTTTGGAACTCTCACACCTGCATTCAATAATTTTTTTCTTTAAAGTATGAAACAGGTTAAATTCCTCTTCAGTATCCAGATAAGAAGTATATTTATAGTACATTTATACTTATATATGAGAGGTGAAGAAAAAAAGGAATATTTAAATATATATATTAAAAAAAATAAAATATATATAAATTATATTTATATTCTATATATAAAAAATAAAAGGTATAAATATATGTATTTTATATAAAACAATATAAATATATAAAATATGTAATATTAAAATATAATAGAGAAATTATATGATATGAATGTATTAATATATAATATTACTAGATTTTTCTCTATAATACATATTAATATTTTATATTTATATATTATATATGTTACAGGAATATATTTATATATAAAATATTATATATTAAAATATGATGACCCTGGCAGGATCTTTAGTGATCTACACAATGTAGTTCTCACTGTTTCTCATCTGTACAAAGAGGTGCCTGAGAGCATCAATAATTCTAAATTATTTATGAGTAATTAAAAAAAATAAAAGCTTGAATAAATAAAAAAATCTGATTTTCCTTCAGCATTAATGGAGAAGAAGGTTCATGGATGAATATTTGAGTTAAAGGACAATAATGGTGTTTTATGTTTAAGAAAAAATGTGAAATTTTTAAATTAAAATTTGGTTCATTCACCAAGTGTGCTCACTTGTTGATGGTGTTTATCATATGAGTTTAATATTAATATTAATATTAATATTTTCCTTAAAAAGGAAAAGAAAATTTCAAAAAGAATCAAAGAAGAGAGGAATTTACCCTGTGAGTCCCTTTAGCACAACCCAAGTTTCCATTTATTGATGGCTCTGTGCAAACCCAGCAAGGAAACATTTGATAAATCTTTGTGGAATTCCAAGGAATATTTCTGTGTTTTGTCCCCTGCTTTAAAACCTGATGATCTTCACAGAAAACTGACATTTAAAATGAATTTCATTATGAATTCACAGGTGCCAAATTCACTTAAATGCAAAATATCAACTGCAACCCAATAATTCCCGTGAGTGAGTCTGAATTTACTGAGGATTTGTCCCCCAGAAAAAGCTACAACTAAAAGTGAAGCAGCACTTTGAAAAACCACACTGAATTCAGACTTTAAAAAAAAACCTTGGAGTTTTCACAACAGAAATATTTCCAGTCTTATTTGAGGTATAAGCATGATTTACTCAACAATTTGGATTAAATTTAGATTTCCCCAGTACAAACCAGAAGGCTGAAAAACCCAGCAAGTAAAAAAAAAAAACCAATGAAACAATGAAAAAAATTTGTTTTAAAAGCTGAACTGCACCTATTTTCCCAAAAAGTACTAACCTGCTTCCTTTGAAAAGATATTTTAATTAGGAAGGAGAGACACTGGAAATTACTTAAAGCAGTAAAAAATGAGCCTCTGTATCAGCTGCTTTCCATAATGATATTCTGTATTTTTACATTTGTCTATAGAAGTAATGAAAAAATGTCTCTTGCAATAAATCAAATCTATTTCTTTTTGGCATCTTTAGAGAAAACCTGTTTCATTACTCCCCACGTGATTTCAGGGGCACATAAAGAATAGGGAATAAGCTGGTTTGCATTTTGGGCTTGGAAGGAAAAGGGGACTTGAGAGATTATTCGAGTTCTTTAAAGAATTAATGGTTCATCTGCACAGTCATTACAGCAACTGAACTCAGAAATTATTATTTTTGTGCAAAAAGAATTTCTGTAAAAAACACTGCACAGCAGAACATATAAAAATAACAGATTTTGGAATTCTCACCCTAATTTGTTACAAGGACAAAGACCTCAGGGGTAGGGGAGATGTGAAAAGCTCCTTTAATTCCCTTTTTTCAATCCAGAAACACAAATGGAAAAGTGAAAAACTCTCATTAATGGCAGCCCTGGATATTCCTTGGATGGAAAAGGCAATCCCAGACTCTTCTGGAGCTGGGATGGAATTGCCAGAGCAGCTGGGGCTGCCCCTGGATCCCTGGCAGTGCCCAAGGCCAGGCTGGACATTGGGAGCTCCTGGGACAGTGGGAATGAGATGATTTTTAAGATCCCTTCCAACCTCAACCATTCCACGACTCCCTGAAATCAGACTCCTGCCCTGGACAGTTTGATAACATCAATCCAAGCATTAATTTAACATTTCAGGTAGTAAAGTCTGTAATATTAGGGTTCTGCACCTCAAGTTACATTTCACAGTTAATATAGCACCATCAGAACCGTTTTTCCTAAAATTCCTCCCTCTCTCACCCTCTGGAATCAGATGCTCCTCTGCCATTGTCCAAAGGTGTAACTTTTTTCTAAAAAGTCTTTTTTCTGTTTTTCTGGTTTTGCTGCATCTCTTCTGTATTTTTCTTTTAATTCTTGGATTTCTTAGCTTTTTTTGGACTGAATTCTTTTGGGGTCCTCCCTCGTGGGGAGCCCTGCTTATCTCAGTTTTTATGATTCGAAGAAAACTCTTGAGCTCGTTAGAATTTTGTTTTTTGTGATCACAAAACTTGACAGGATTTTCTAGGCTGGCTATACAAGGTTAATTTTTGCAATTTGGCACATTTCTTTCTTCTGGTGGTACAAACAAGGCCTTGTGGCTCACCTTGTGTCTGATGCACAAAATGGCTTCGAACCACGCAATTCTTTTATCTTTATACCTATTTTTACCCAATTAACAATAAACACGTATATTATTTTTCTTAATGACCCAATGACCCATCACCTGAGTGCTGCACTGTGGCATTTTTTATCTAATTACTTACTATTACTTAAAAACTTCTAGGAAAAGAAGATGAAGAAGAAAGAAGAAGGGACAAGGGACAACACCCTAAATCTTCTATCTTGTCTCCTGTTCTCTAAACTTTAACTTTTTCACTCAGTGATTTAAAAAAAACTTTCTAATTTACACACTCACACTTTTAGCTTTTTTTATCTAACTTTAACATTTGTTTTCATGTATCACCATGAAAACATGCTCATGAATTTCATACTATATGAAATTCAGTGTTTTTCTAGATCTTATAACTAAGTATCAGAAACAAGGGCACACACTCTGTATTCCAGACTCCAACAAAAGGAAGGAGTTAAAATCCATTTATTTACACAAACTCTGACTGATGCACAACACAGCCATCATTTGAAGGACCTGGGGGATGGTTGTGGAGAGCTCCTGTGCTTTGGAGAGGCTGCTCTGGGATCCAGCAGAACATTCCCAACAGGATTCCTCCCTTTGGAAAAGCAGCTGCTCCTCTGTCAGTCACTTATCTCCAAAAGAAACCTGCCTGGAAACATCACCCAACCCTCCCTCCTCCAGCTGCATTTTCCATATTCCATTTTGGAAAGCAGGAGTCAAAGAGGAACTCCCAAATTGCAATTTATTGAAGAGGAAAAGCTCTGAAGGCCAGAGCTGAGCCAGTGTCAGAACAATCCCCTGCAAGCAGGGCTGGGGCAGCTCAGCGAGCAGACAGCTTTTTGTGTTCTCAACAAATGGAAACTATGTCCTATAAAAGAACTTTAATGGGAAAATGACACTGGATTTTTTTATTTTTATTTTTTTTCCCTGCAGCAGCAGCAGGGTTTGAGATTTTCTTCCTTTCATTTTGCCTTTTTTTCCACTCGGAACACGCATTTTATCATGAACCTGAGCAGGGCAAACGGACAAACCCCATCAAAAGCTTCAGCTGCATGCAGTATTTCATAAATATTTGGTGATGTATCAGTTCTGCAAAGGTTGGGGTTGATTTTTTTTAAAGACTTCACAGGGGAAAAAAAAACCTCTTACCTTTGGTGGAAAAACTTTCCCCCTCACAAAAGAGATGTTGTAGAATTTATGAAAACAAAAGTGCCAATAAGATTTCACTTTAATACCTGAGGGAGAAACATGATCATCTGCACCAGTAAGAAAAAGATGCCTGCACGAGGTGCTCTACTAATTACAGCAGCTTTGGTGGGCAATATCCCTGGTGAAACAGATGTTAGGGACCTATTAACAAAAGTTTTTCAAACATCTGCTTACAATTTGAAGGCAATTGTAAATACAGCACAGAAGGTCAATTGGGCTCATTAAGGTCTATGTGCAAATCTACTGCTGCAGGTTTCTTTTTAGCTAATACTGACTTTTTTTAACACAGGAAATAGAGTTTAATAGCAACTTGTGTCAATTTTGATTGTGATTTCATACAACAACAAACAACAATCGCATGCCCTGTGCTTCACCAAATAACCCATTTTCCTTCCTCTTTTTCCTCTCTACCTACAGCACAGTGCCACGGTTCTGTGAGGTAAAGGAAAGGTTAGAAATTGGGCAATTACAGAGAAATGATTGATTTTACTTTTAAACACCAATTATGGATCTTGATAGGAAATCTTCAGTTGTTGAACCAAAGAAAAATGAGTTTTGATTACAACGCATGGTTATGAGATGAAAATTATTCTTTCAAGTGTCAATACAAAACACAGATGTTCAGTAACTCTAAAACACTGGAAATCATGGAATGGTTTGGGCTGGAAGGGAATTAAAGCTCATCCAGTTCCATGGCAGGGACAGCTCCCACTGTCCCAGGAGCTGCCAATGTCCAGCCTGGCCTTGGGCACTGCCAGGGATCCAGGGGCAGCCCCAGCTGCTCTGGCAATTCCATCCCA
>NC_031768.1:2340825-2344354 GCF_001522545.3 Parus major
ATCCAGGAACAATTTTCTGATGAAGTGTTCCAGGGAAAGTTCCCTGATCGTGGACTCAGCAACAACGCTCAGGACCTGCAAAGCTTCTACTGCAGATTTTAATTAGCATTCCAAAAATCAGGAATACCAACTCGAGCTGGACTTTTCAAGCCTGGTTCTTCTGGAAGCCAAGCAGTGAAGTTGCAGTCTTGAGTTACAGCTTGAATAAACTGGGGTGGATTCTCCATCCCTGGAAGTGTCCAAGGCCAGGCTGGACGGGGCTTGGAGCAGCCAGAGTGGAAAGTGTCAGGGTTGGAATTGGATGATCTTTAAGTTCCATCCAACCCAAACCAGTCTGGGATTCCTTTAACGATTCTGATGAATGCTTTGAGGTCCATTCCAGCCCAAATATTCCCAGATTTTATCACTCTGCATTAAACCAAATCTGTTATAATCAGACCCCCTGTGTAAAGTTCCCAGCCGTGAGTAACCTGCAGCTCAAGAGATTCCTGAAGCACTTCCTGTACATCCCCAAGAACCTGTGCTCCACCTGGAACTGATTCAGCTACACATGGAAAAAACTCTTTGTCATACACAAGCCTGAAAGATTTTAACATACTGAACATATTTATGAAAAGCAGAAGGAAAAATGCCGTGATGTAGAGAAAATCACAGGATTAAAATCACAGCCTTCACCTCTACAATAAAGTCCATAAATGTGATGGCAAATGATGATCTATTAAAAATCAAAATTTGTGATTTTGGAAAAAAAATAAATTATGAGCAATTTAAGAATCACTAATTTAAGAATCTGTTCTGTCCTCTGAGCCTTTTGAATTGTCTGATCTTCTCCTGTGGCAGGGCAGCTGAAATTCTCAGAAGTTAGAATTGACTACAAGAAAATTAATGATTCTACAGCAATTAAAATTAAAATTAAAAGCTTCAGAGAGTATTGTGGCTTGCACCAAATGCAGAAAAGATTCTACTTTAAGCAATTTGCTGCACATTTTGAAGAAAACACATTTAGAAAATAAACACTAAACAGCACCTTTTACTATCAGCAGTGGCATCCAGTTGAAATCATTAAAAATAAACTCAGTATAACAGAGATGAAAGTGTAAAACTTGTACAAGTTTTTTATATCTGCAACCTTGAAGCTGTGTTCATATAGATCTGAATAAGGAATATGAGTCCTCCTTGTCCAAACAACAGCTAAATCTGAAAGCAAACACCAGAGCTTGCAGAAAACATTCCATCAATAAAGACTTGTCCTTACCCAGCTTAACCCAATATTTGCCTGCTTTAAAAACTTTGCACTCTCTCCATCTTCTCTCTCACTATAAAGGGTATTTTCAATGTTTTTATGTCATTTTTTCCAAGCCATTTTTCCTTCAGCCAGCAATTGGAAGAGTCTGACTGGACTGTGGATTTGTTTATTTCATGTAAAGGAAGTTGGTGGCTTCATTTTGTAGAGCTGAGAGTCTGGAGATTACCATGGATCATTTGCAAATCAAACTTTGTGATTTAAGTGGGGATTATCTTCAAGTTAAACTGACCTGAGCAGAGTATCATTAATTGAGATTGAACAGGTAATAAAATTAACATTATTCTTTGTTTTTAAAAATCCACAGCTCCACTATGGCAATTCCAGAGACTCCAGGTCCATTCAGTACCAGAAAGAGAAAAGACTGGTGACATAAATTACTCCACCTCCAACCTTCCCCTCAGAATTCAGAACCTTTATGGCACAAAACTGATTTTATTGGTCTAATTTCCTTTTACTGAACTGATTTGGGTATTTTTCTTGCCCGAGGAAGTGAGAAGAGAGGAAAAGGAGTAATATTTCATCATGAAAACAGAATTAGGAGCACCTACACATAAGGACTTAGGAGAGAAGGAAAACTATCATTACCACTTCCACCAGCTTTTAAAATTTCCCATTTCAATCCTGATTCAACTTCACTTATGCAGCTTAAATCAGGATGCCAAAGGACGAAAAGTCCTTACATTTTATTAGGAGTTAAATGAAAACCGTGTCCCTTCCTTATATTCCTTGGATATTACTCAGTACCAGTTAATTTTAGAAAAAAAACCCATTTACTTCCAAATCAAATCCCAGAAATCCCAGAGAAACAGAGTGTGGGAAATGTAAGGATCTCCCCAGAAAAAATAAAAATCAGCACAAAGGTAACTGTGATGATGAAAGGATTTGTTTCAGCCTAGGAGGACATAAAAGATGAAGTTCTACAAAGACCATTAAGTATTCACCAGCTCACTGCAAATTACACTAAACACTTGGTGAAGAAATATTTGGCACATGTCAGCAATAAGGAAGCCAAACATGTTCCTTACACTGAAGGATAATGTAACTACAGAGAGGGTTTGTTTTGGAACCATTTCCACAGCCCAAAAATAATCTGGCCTCGTCTCCTGGCAAGGCTGGGTTTACCAAGGAAGAAACAAGAGAGAGCCATGACTACTTATGTGACAAATCCACATTTCTGCCATTCCCATACTCAGTACCACTCCTGAAACAAGATATCACACACCAATTTGGATCATAAAACATTAAGCTCCAAGAGAGACTGCAGCAGATCTTTGAAAACTCAAATATTTGTGTAACCTCTTGTTTTCACAAGTGTTGTATAAACACCGCTGCGGACACACGACCGCTTTGTACAGTTCAAATCTTCCAACTTTTGGAACTCTGCTATTCCACTCTTATCTTCTGCAGCATGAAACTGCATTCCTAAGTGGGATTTACAAAGTTAAACCAGGACCTAACCCAGTGAAATCTGGGGGGATTATCTCCACCTCACAATCTCCAAGTTTTCCAGACCCAAACACATTCACCCCCCAGTCAGGAGAAAGGATGATTAATGTTATAATTAATTATTGTTAGGGTCCACTTGAGGAAAACTATACTTGAAGATGAGACAGAAATACATCCTTGACATAGCTGACCACGCAGATAAAGTATTTCCTCAAGTTGGCATTTTTGATGAGGAATCTTTTTATTTGCTCTTCTCTTGCTGTTCTACACTTGGATGTTTTTTCCCCTTCTCTCAGCAAGGCACCATTTGCACACATCTAACAGGAACTAAATCAACAGATTTTAAAACAGAGGGTTCATCATAAAGCCATAACACAGATTTGCTCTGCTTCAAATTCTTGAAATAAATGCCTGAATTTTTTAATGAAGTTGTCCAGTGCTGTCACCCACACAGCCACCAGGTTTCATGCAGCTTACTGAGACGTGGAGTGAAAATGCTGCTGACTTTTATTATTTTTACCATTTGAAAACAGCATGGCTCCAGTCCAAGCAAAAGAAATCATCTCGACAGCTCTGCTCCTCTGGTAATTACATGGTTGTAAGAGTGGCAGCTTCTTGAATGAAACTTCACAACGAGGAGTTATCTGGAACTAATGCAAGTAAGGCAAATTCCTACTGGGATTTAGGAGCAAAGGATGGTTTGGCTTGGAAAGGACTTAAAGCCCATCCCATCCCAGCCCTGCCATGGCAGGGCCACCTCCCACTGTCCCAGGAGCT
>NC_031768.1:2344369-2350286 GCF_001522545.3 Parus major
CCAATGTCCAGCCTGGCCTTGGGCACTGCCAGGGATCCAGGGGCAGCCCCAGCTGCTCTGGCAATTCCATCCCAGCCCCTGCCCACCCTGCCAGGGAACAATCCCTGCCCAAGATGCCAAGATCCAGCCCTGCCCTCTGCCCCTGGCAGCCATTCCCTGGCTCCTGGCCCTGCAGTTCCTGATGAATTGTTCCTCTCCAGCTCTCCTGGAGCCCTTTCAGACCCTGGAAAGCTGCTCTGAGGTGTCCACACCTCTTCCTCTCCAGGATAGAAGCTTTTGCACCATCTCACAGACAGGGGAGAGACAAACAGCACCTAAAACTGTAGTGCTTAAAAAATCACACACATCTGGGGATGATGGAAGAAAAAAAATAAATAAAACAATCAGGCTCTTTCCCCATCATTCTCCTGTCCCTGTGGGGCACAGAGTCCTCCACTCTCAGCTTAATTTGTGTTGAAATTTCCCTGCACAAACTCATCTGAGAACAAGAAAACTGAGCTCACCTCAGCTGAAAGTTTCACTCTTGCTGACGCTGCCTGAAGTCAAGGCACTGGAAGCCTCAGTACCATCAGGTGACTCCCAGCCAGGTACCCAGGCTCAGAAGCTCGTGCAAAGACAGAATCACAGGGTCATCAGGGCTGGAAAAGACCTCTGCAGGGTCATCAAGTCCAACTTGTGACTGTTCAAACAACTGAGCTGAAAAAACAGCCCAGGAATCTCCACTGGGGAAGAATCTGCAGCATCTTCCAAACCAAAATCGGCTTTTCCTGAGCAATACGTTTCATTCAAGATGATGAAAACAGTTTTAACTCTTCACACCAGCTGTCCTTTGAGCCTTTTGAAATGTCTGATTGTCTCTATATGGCCCTCATGGTTAGGTTCTTTCTCCCCTTGAACTGAAATTGGTGAGAGGGAGGCCAGTTTTTTCTCTTGTTCAGACTTGGTTGTTTTTTCTTATTTTATCTGCATTACACATATACAAGGTACAAGGAGCTATGTGCACTAAGATAGAAAGGTGCAAAATGACCAACAAAGATTTTCTTCAAGGTCTTTTATATGTCCATTTACCCAATTAACAGATGCCAAGTAAATTATTTTTCTTAATGATTTAATGACCCATCACCTTTGTGCTGCACTGCGGCATTTTCTATTCAATCATCTACTACTACCCAAAAACTTCTAGAAGCAGATGAAGAAGAAAGAAGAAGGACAAAAGACAACACCCTAAATCCTCCATCTTGTCTTCTGTTCTCTAAACTACTTTAAACCTTTAACTTTTTCACCCAGTGATGTAAGAAACTCTCTAATTTACACATTTACACTCCTAATTTTTCTATTTAACAGTTGTTTTCAGGGTGTTGTATGAAATTCAGAGCTTTCCTGGATGTCAGAGCCAGGTATCAGAGATAAGGGCACTATCTCTGTGCCTCTGACTCCAACATCTGATCTTCTCCTGTGGCAGGGCAGCTGAAATTCTCAGAATTTCCTCAGACAGAACTCAGCACCATCAGTTCTCTGTGTTTACCCCCAAAAAAGGCACACTGGCTGTATCTGACATTAAAAAGATTTTCTGTTCGCTTAATTGCCTTTTCCCAGAGAATGAGACTGGTGGTTCCCTTGGAAATTTTTTTACTGGGAAGAGCTTCAAAGTGGTGGCCCTCACATGTGACACTAACTCCTAAAAAAGGACACTTGGAACAAATCATATTCAAGAAACAAGAGCTGTCACACATCAACCTTTAAATTGTCTGTCAGGAGCAGCAGAGCCTGGCAAGGAAATGTTGCATCCCTACCAAAACAAGCCAAGGAACCTCCCTTGGGGAGCAGCTCTTGAACAGAGGTTACAGCCATGCAGCCCCAAACCACAGCAAGGAAATGCTGAATTCCTGCAGGAATTCTTTCCCAAGTCTCTGCTGGAGCACTTCAGGCTTCCAGAGTCCTGCCAGAAGCGCTTGGCAGAGGCTGGGATGCAAAAATAAGGGATGGCAGGAACTGTGGGCTCTGAAAGGTGGGGCTCTGGAGGTTTCTGCTCCATCCATGTAGGGATGTGTCCAAGTGGGAGCTCCCTGCCAAAAGTGCAGGAGCCACTGACTCTACCCCTAATCCAAGGCAATGCTGCTGTTTGGGCCCATTTCAGGGGATATTATGGCACAAAATTAACATTTCAGGCACCATTTCTCAATGCCCACAGAGCTTCTCGGGTGATCTGTCGCATTTTCCCTCAGGAGGATGTTCACGGTGTTGTCCTGCCTGACTTGAGGGATTTAGGGGATAATTCCTGTCCAAACTGTTCAAGCTGATGGAACCAGACCCAACAGTGTTCTGTGCTTTACAAAGATACCAGGAATGACTGCAGGCACCCACAGGATCCCTGAGGAAAGCTGTGTTCACTGCAGAAGCTGTTCCAGCAGTTTTGTGTGGCACTGGTCTGGAATTAAATTAGAACCTGTTACCAGAAAACTCACTCCACTTAGGAGGGGCCTGGGTCAAAGGCTGCAATTTGTATTCCTGGCTCAGCTTCCAAGGCTTTCTTCTTGCTCAGGACACAAATATTCCATTTCTATCAACAGCACCACCATCTTTTTGCAGTCACTTCAGTGGAAATCACCAGGATCTCCGACCTCACAAATCAAAAATCACCCAATTTAAATCCTGCCTGTGCTGTTTTGAAGAATCCACAGCACTGAAGGTCTACAAAGTATAGATCTGCTAAAAAAACCTCTCTGACACCCATTTTTCACCATCCCCTGTGGAGTTATTCCCTTGACATTCACATTAACTTTAGTTTTCCTCAGGATCTACGTCTTTTACCTACAGAATTCCTGTTCTACGTGGGCAGCAGCACAACACAAACACAATTTAGAGATGCTCCCTGTCCCTTACATTCAAATACCAAAGGATTCACCTCAGGTTTTCTCCCTCAATCCTATCTCTGTGATATGATACCATTCAAGAATTCCAATTTTTTCCCCCCCAAACATTTATTCTGGGCCTGATTTTGCAGCTTTTATTCACCACCCTATAACAAATAACATAAAATTGCCCATGGAGAAGGCAACTCATGGGATCTACCTCAGGATCTAAGAAGCAAAATTAATTTTAGTTGTTTTTCACCTACTTTTGAAAATGAAATCTAACCATTTACAGCCTCCTCTGTGCTGAAATAAAATGTTATTTTGGTAATTCTTTAGACTGTGTTCTGTCAACACAACATGAAAGAGCTCCCACAAAAAAATTCAATTTTTTTATTTATCATAAATCTTGCTGAAGCAATGATACAGGGAGTTATGGGAACTAAAAGAAGAGGAAAAAAGTAGATTTTAATTTCCTCAAATAAAGAAATCAGAATACAAACTTTTTTACTGACTTAGTCCTATAAATGTATGAAGGGATAGGAGAACTTGTCAAAAACACAGTATTTTTGTGATAAATGTGAAATGAAGTATTTTCACAAAATACTTCATATTTGAATGAATATGAAAAGAAGTATTTTCATACTTCATATTTGTATTTTTTTTCTTACAAGCAAAGTTATGAAGCACATGGAGAAGAAAGAAGAAATTACTCAAGAAAATTTAGGCAGGATTGTTAAATTCCCACATCAGGAAAATTATACTTTCAGTTAGAGCCTGTAGTTTTGACTTGGATACTTAGAGCCTGTTTAAAACAATTATAAATTGACAGAAAAAGCAAACTTGGAAAATGTTTATTTTTTTATAAATAAACATTTAATAATAAAATGTTTTTATAGACATATATAAATATGACAGGCAAATTTAAGCCCCACTCCTGTACCAAAATCTACTTTTTTTAAATCCTTAAATCCACACAGAAGCCTCCACAAAAAGTTGTGTGAATCAATATTCAAAGAAAACACAAACAAATAAATCTTGAAGCAGCAGAAGGAATATTGCAGAGAAAATATTATACCAAATATTATACTTTATGGCCAATGCTATTTCTGGCCTTCATTTCTGAGCCCATTTCCACTTAAAACTGCTTAAAAAGAAGGTTTTAAACTATGATCTGCAGCCAGATGGGGAAAAAAGGGGGGAATGGGTAAGGCAAGGGGATTTTAATTTCAGAAACAAAGCAAAAAGTGCAAAGGAAGAACAGGACAAGGAGCTTTGTTATTTTTAGGGGATCAGATCATTTGTCATGGACTCACACAAGGTGTGTAAGACCAGCAAACAGCCTGGACCACTGAATAATCAGATAATGGATATAGTGAAAAGCAAAACAAACATAAATTAATCATGATTTCTTGCAGCTAGGGATAAAATTTGGAGTTGGTAGAGGTGAAGAAGCAGAAGGGATTTTCTTTTCCACTGTGACTCGTACTCACCAAGTGTGCTCTAGAGGAGAAGCAGCCCAGAGAAAAGGGGAGGTTTAAGGGAACACGTTCCAGGCAGCAGATTTTAACAAAAGCCCAACAATTCTACACCCAGGATTATGGAGTGGCTGAATCTGCAGGAGAAAATCCTGGAGCAGAAGCAAAGGAGGTGCCCTGAGAATTTCTTGGTTCTGCTTGAAACACAAACCTTCAGTGAGAGCATCTGCCCCACAGCTGGGGCTCCAAAACAGGCAGGGAGGACACCAAAAACCAGCTCCCATTTTCTGAAACCAAACCCAGCTGAGATCACTGGCCAGCAATGCAGACACCACACACATCCCATTAACACCAGCAGCCTTTCCACCCTCCAGAATGTGTTCACACAAGGGAAAAAAAAACCAAAATGTAAATGGAACCGGTGCTGGGAAGAGCTAAAGCCCTCTGAAGTCTGGTGCACACACCCCAATAATCACCTACTGAGGGAAAACCACATCTAGGGATCAGATTCCTCTTGGAATGAGGTGGGGATGAGCCACTGAGCTGAGAAGGAGAGATGGTGAACGTGTTTTGAAACCTGAAAAGCAGAATGAGGCACCTCAGCTCTACCAGAACACATAAAACTGCAAACACAGAGCAGGCAAAACCTCCTGCCTTGCTGCACCTTCCCTGGGTGAGCCTGATATCACACAGCAAGACTGGAGCACATGACAGATTGAAAACAAAACAATTAGTCTGTGATTTAAAATAAAAATATATATATAAAGGATATTTCATAATACGCAACCTTAATGAAACTTTTTTAATAAAAGCATGGTCAAAGCTTGCACAGACAGACAAAAAATTATTTTTTTAATTTTTTTTTTTAATCACATTAACATTTTTGGAGTTTAATTTTGTTAAATAGAGGAAGAACACACCCTGTTTTGCTGGGATGAGCATTCCCAGCAGGCTGCTCCACAAAACTGCCTGGCATCTCCTCTGTGCAGCCCCCAGCAGGGAGCCTGGAGCACTGGGGGACAAAAAACCACCCCAAATTTATCTCCAAGCAAATTCATCTGTGAAGTCTCCTGTGCCAGCATCCATCAGATAAACACAGGCATAAAAAACTCATCTGAATCATCTCGCAGCACAAGAGAAATGCAAAAGGACCTTGAGCACAGTTGGACTCCTGGTGTTAATTTTTTTATATTTTACTCATCTCTGATCTAATCCTTTGTAATCTAAATTTAGCTTAGGCTTTCCTTGTATAGTAACCATCACTGTAAAAAAAAAATAATCCCTATTTCCAAGGTTTTGCTGGATATTAGATAAATGCAGATGTAGCCAAGTAACTTCTAAATGCAGCCCCCATGCTCACATTTAAGTTTTAAACAACATTTGAAGGTATTTTTGAAAAGAACTGGATGAAGTGTGTGTCTAAAACAGTGGAAAAATTAGGATTTTAATTAAAAAAGGTATAAACACTCACTGACACAAGTTAGAGAACAGGTAAATAATAAAAGGAAATATTTACATCCAAAATGTTGGATAAAAAGAGGGAGGGAGGGAAGGAAGGAGGGAAGGAAGGAGGGAGGGAAGGAAGGA
>NC_031768.1:2351699-2357309 GCF_001522545.3 Parus major
AGGAAGGAAGGAAGGAAGGAAGGAAGGAAGGAAGGAAGGAAGGAAGGAAGGAAGGAAGGAAGGAAGGAACTCATCTACACTCCAGCCCTTAGGAATTGTCACTCACTTGGATTTTGGGTTCCAAATCCCAAACATTCCATCTCACTTGGTTCATGCTCACAATATTTCACTGCTTAGCTTGGCAAAGCATCAAAACTGAACATTTTCACCCCTCTTAACCTCTGCTGCTGGCACACACCAGTTTATTAAGCTCAGGCCTCACAGTGAATTCCCATTTTCCCTCCAAACCAATATAATTCTGCTGCCATCAACACCCCCTGTTACAGCCCCAGCCAACTGGAGAATATTCCCATTTTCCTCACAGGGAAAGGGCTCCGGTTTCTATCCAGTTATTCCTCAGTTCCTAGTGAAAGATAATTAATCAATTAATAATTTTATCTGTTCTGATGACCAATGAATGCTGAAACCTCCAAACAGTGCATTAGATAAATAACCTAATATTAGGATTATTAGGATATTTGGATATTCCAATTATCTGTGCTCCCAAACACTCCTACGAGAACTTGTTGGAATAAAAACCAGAGGATTGTGGAAGAGCCTCACACCTCCAGCAAGGAGCTGCTGATGACCTGCAGACATCCTGAATGGAACAAGATCTGCTTAATGGCCAACCTGGACTCTGTAAAATAAGAAAATTCCCATTTTTCTCTTCCCTTTTCCTTCCATCCTCCTCCTCAAAATTGGACTAAAACTCTTCAGAGTGAATGGTTTCTCTGTTCCTTTTACTCTCTGGTTTCTGGTGAGTCAATCAGCACTAAGTGTAAAATGTTTTACAGCTCTTCTTGCAGACACCCCAAAAAGGCATTTCTGTACCTCTTCTTGTCTACTCCTATTTCTGTATAAAACACAAGGGAAAAAAACCCATAAATTTCTATTTCTGCAACCCATAGCTGAAAGAAAGGGTTTTTTTCTGGTATAAAGCCAAGATTTGAGTTTCTATTTGAAATAAGATTGATTTATTCTAATTTATTGGTTTTTACCTATCAGGAAGCCACTATCAGGATTATTTCAACAAGGAAATACTTTTTTTTTTAATGGAAAGACTTAAGTTCTGCAATTTCTGGTTTTAATAATTGGTACTAATTAAGTAAGCTGTAGCAACAAGAAGTTATACTTTATCCATCTCAAACATGAAATCAAACAAATAAAAGACCCCAATAACTATAGACAACAACAAAAAAGAAAATAAAAATTACTGATAGCAAAAATTTGAAATGTGTGAGGAAAATACTGGGAATAGAAATAAATATAGTACAAATAATACAGAATATAATATAATACAAATAAAAACAGATAACTTGTTTTTTCTTTTCCCCAAAGGCTGAATATTGCAAATTTTGTTTAGAATAGAAATTAAAAAACAAATTTGCCCCTGGATCCCTGGCAGTGCCCAAGGCCAGTGGGAGGTGTCCCTGCCGTGGCGGGGGTGGCACTGGATGGGCTTTAACGTTCCCTTCTAACCCAAACAATTCTGTAATTTTGTAATTCTATGATTTTAATTCTAAAAATGCTGGTATAAAGACAGAAATATTAAGATAAAAAGAAGACAGGCAAACCAGCTGCAGTCCCAGCACTGCCCTGAATTTCCAACACCTTCACACTCAAAGCTCTCTGGAGCTTCCCTACCACAAGAAAAACCCAAATATCCACTCACAGCTGCTCTTGAAAACCTTGGTTCTGTTTTTCCAACAGATGGATACTTCAGCATTCCACAAGCATCACTCCCTGCTAACCTGCCACGGTCTGCTAACTCTAAATGATTCTGGATCCCATGAATTCTTCATGACATCAACCACCACGGCAGAGCTGAAATGTGCATTAAAGCAGGTGGCCACCAGCAATTCCTTTTATCTCTCACATCTGGCACCACTCTCCATACAGAGTTTATACATTATCTGTTGCTAATAAATCATCAAATCACAGAATCATGGAATGGTCTGGGTTGGAAGGGGGGCCTTCGAGATCATCTGAACTCTGAAGTTTTTCAATTGTCACTTAACAGAGGCAATTTACTGAATAGTTTTTTATCCAAAAAGTACAAGGTAATATGTTGTAAACTGTATTTTAAAAAGCAGGAAATAGAAATAATCTGTGGGATTCAGATTAGGTATTTAAATATTATTTTAACTGTAGGTAAGACTAAAAGGATGATTAAAAATAAACCAGCAGAGCAGGACATCAGCATTTGCAGATTCAGTTATGACCACAAGCAAAATTATTTAATGTCAACAGAATAAAGGTGCTCCCCTTTCCTCACACTCCCCAATTCCCAATTAAAACAGAAGAGTTAGGAATGGAACCACCATGTGCTTAACTGGAATTCTTACCAGTCTTTAACTTCAGAAAATTCCAACCTCAACACTGAGCTAATTATATTTCAGTTTAATGTCTGCCAACTGAACAAGGGAGTCCTGGGCTTTTGATCAGTAATTGTTTGATGAGTGCTTTAATGATTGTTCCCCAATTAATACTGCACTATCCCTACATCCCACTTACTTTACATTAAGCCTGGAGTCTTGGCCTAAGAATAACCAGAGTAAATTTGTTTCCCTTTAATTTTTATTTCCTTTTTCCTGTGTTTTAGCTCTATCTCCCTACTTTTCTTCCTTATCCAGTTTTCCCTCTTCATCTTCCTCAGTGGATGGGCAGCCTGATGATCCACTTGAACATAAATCCAATTAAAAACATCCATGGGACACTTTATAGCTGCATCCCACAACTCCTTAATGCAACAAGCCACGAGAACTTTGTGTTTGCAAAAAATCCTGTAAAAAATCTTGGGTTTTTCCTTTTTTTTTTTTTTATGTAAGATAATACCATCAGTAAAACAGTGTAAAAATAGTGTCAGTTCAAGGTTACAAAAAAACTCTGGACATTCACCTACATTTAACAGTTCAGCAACAAGAACAATGCCAGTAAATTTCTGGAGAGCAACATGAGGTACAGGATTTTATAGCGATCCTGGGGATCACAAAGCTGCAGTGGGGGAACCTCACTTTTTTTTACACACCATTCTCCAGGCCGTGACATTTCAGTCTAAATGATATGAGGTGTGATAAATGCAAGCCCTCGTTTGAATACAAACAGATTCTTAAAATATTTTAACTAGGTCTATAAGTGAAAATAAATTAGGCCAGTGGGATTTAGGGAAAGAATTCAGGTTCTGTGGGATTTTCTAAGTTTACTGCTTAAGTTAGAAATTACACAAGCTTTCAAAGCTTTTGGCTCTAGGAACAAGCACTTCAAATTAATTCTGAAATTAAATCACTCTCTTTTAACTGGCAGCATAAGAATACACAAAAATCAGTGTATTTATTCTTAACCACACCAGAACAGGTGCTGTGTGAACTCCCCCAAGCAGCCATGCTTTGTCTCCCAGCTTCCAAAAGAAATCCAACTTCTTTTTCTTCCTTTTTCTTTTTTTTCCTAACAAGGGCAAAGAGATGGAGATGTGCAAAAAGGAAAACTGTGATCTGACTTTGAGTTTCTAACAAATCCAATCATGCTCTTTTCACTGAAATCTCCAGGGAACCATTCTGACTTTGTGCAGCTGCATTTGGTTGTAGTTCAGCCTTTGGATTTTTCATAGAATCCCAGAATGGGTTTGGAAGGGATTTTAAGGATCATCCCATCCCACCCCAGCCATGGCAGGGACACCTCCCACTGTCCCAGGAGCTCCCAATGTCCAGCCTGGCCTTGGGCACTGCCAGGGATCCAGGGGCAGCCCCAGCTGCTCTGGCAATTCCATCCCAGTCCCTGCCCACCCTGCCAGGGAACAATCCCTGCCCAAGATCCCATCCAGCCCTGCCCTTCTTCAGTTCAAGGCCATTCCCCCTTGTCCTGTCACTCCATCCCTTGTGAAAATCCCTCTCCAAAAGCCCCTGTCCATAATGTGGGCAGCAATCTGTTAATCAAACACATTATCAAATCACTTGGATGCCTACTGATTATTCTGGTTTATCTGAATGCAACATTGTCAATACATTCCTTTATTAACCAGATGATTAGAACAATTCTAATGGAGACATTTGGGGGAAAAATACAAGCCCAGGATTTGTCCAAGATTCAAGCTACTCTATGAGGTTAATTAGGGAGTGGGGAAGTTGATTAATATGATCATATTATTAGTGGGCAGGGGCTGGGATGGAATTGCCAGAGCAGCTGGGGCTGCCCCTGGATCCCTGGCAGTGCCCAAGGCCAGGCTGGACATTGGGAGCTCCTGGGACAGTGGGAGGGGTCCCTGACCATGGCAGGGCTGGGAATGGATGATCCTTAAAATCCCTCCCATCCCAAACCATTCCATGATTCTGTGATTAATAACATACCAAGTTTTTCTATGCTGTGCCCTCCCTTTTCAAGTCCATACACTGTCCTAGACTGATTTATGTCTTGTTTTGAGGTTTTCAAATTATTTTTAGAAGCACGTGGCTTTATTTAAAACTATATTGTGATCTGAGCTCATGGGAAAAGGCAAAGTTAGCTATTTGATGAACACAAGGATATCTTTCTCAATGAAGTACAAATATCAATTCCTGAGTACTTCTAGGCAGTTTAAGCTTAGGCAGCATTTTCTTTTCCTAAATAAAAGTTACAATTCAAAAGCAAAATTGACAGCCATGGAATTAGCAAACCAACAGCAATAATATACACATAATATGTTGCATTTAATATTACTTATAACAAGATATGACATTTATTATGGCATATTGTATTCTGCTGCATGTATCATACGCTTCAAGCTAATCCTCCTCCTCTTCATAAAGCGGCAATAATTTGAAACTTCAGCATTCCATTTTTTCCACTTTATTACCAAATTCCCGTTTTAAATTGTGAGCATGAAAACTGCACTGTGTAAAATAAACCTGCAAAATGTGCCTGAAACCCTGCCATGACCATTCCTTCACTCTTGCTTTAACTGTGCAGACTTCCAGGGCTTCCTCTCAGATTTAAGGATTGATTCCTCTCCAATTTAAGGAATTATTCCCTTCAAATTTAAGGAATGACTCCCCTCAGATTTAAAGAACTATTCCCCTCACATTTAAGGAATGATTTTCTTCAAATTTAAGAAACAATTCCTCTCAGATTTAGGGAAAAATTCCCTTCAAATTTAAGGAATGACTCCCCTCAAATTCAAGGAACTATTTCCTTCAAATTTTAAGAATTACTCCACTCAGATATAAGGAATGATTTCCTTCAGATTCATGGAATGATTCCCTTCAAATTTAAAGAACGATTCCCCTCAGATTTAAAGAACAATTTTCCTCAGATTTAAGGAACAATTCTGCTCATATTTAAGGAATGATTCCCCTCAGATTTAAATGATGATTCCTCTCAGATTTAAGCGATGATTCCCCTCAGATTTAAGGAGCGATTCCCCTCAGAGTTAAGAAACAATTCCCTTCAGAGTTAAGGAATGATTACCCTCAGATTTAAGGAACAATTCCCTTCAGATTCAAGAGATGATTCCTCTCGGATTTAAGGAATGATTCCCTTCAGATTTAAGCAATGATTCCCCTCAGATTTAAGGAATGATTCCCCTCAGATTTAAGG
>NC_031768.1:2357354-2415113 GCF_001522545.3 Parus major
TAAGGAATGATTCCCCTCAGATTTAAGGAACAATTCCTCTCAGATTTAGGGAACAATTCCCCTCAGATTTAAGGAATGATTCCTCTCAGATTTAAACAATGATTCCTCTCAGATTTACAGAATGAATCCCCTCAGATTTAAGGAAAAATTTCCCTCAGATTTAAGCAACGATTCCCCTCAGATTTAGGAAACAATTCCCCTCAGATTTAGGGAACAATTCCCCTCAGATTTAGGGAACAACTCCCCTCAGACTTAAACAATGATTCCTCTCAGATTTAAGGAATGATTCCCCTCAGATTTAAGCAATGATTCCTCTCATTTTTAAGGGTGCTCTGAGGCCGTGTTTGTGTCCCTGTGATAACAGGGATTGCTGAGGAACTTCCAGCAGCAGGGAAATCCAATCTCCCATCGGAGTTCAACACGGGTTAATTGCTCTGCAAAACGGGTATCTTTATTTTTATGACTCAATTCCCATTGGGAATTCCAAAGCTCCCTCTGCACTGCAAGCGGGGGGCCCACTCCGTTAACAGGAAGAAAATCCACTAATTCTACACAATATAAAAAAAGAAAGAAGGGCACATTTTGCTTTCAATTCCATGGAAAATCAGGCACACAAGGTGCGTGACAGGAAAATAGGGACCTGATTGTTCGGTGCCCTCAGGAATGGTGCACAACAGGTGGAAAGAAAATCAGGGAAAATTGATGTAAAGGAGATGACAAATCCCAATAGCGAAATCTTTCAGTGAGAATGTCATGGAAAATGGCATGGCAGGGAAGAGTCTGGGAATGGCACAGGAACAAATCAATGCCAAAAACTTCCAAATTCCTCCCTTTTTACAGGCAAGGGAAGGAACAGAGTCTTGGCTGTGTCATAAAAATTCCTGTGTGATCTTTTCTTATCAGGCTGAGCTTTCTCCAGCACTGGCTGGTGCAAATCATTGCCCATAAATGAATGGCAGAATAAAGTATGAAATATTGTACATTTAAAATTAAATTAGCAAAAAAACACCCTACTGTTGAGCTTAATTTTGATTTGATATTAGATATAGATATTATTAGAAATTAGAAATAGAAATATTTCTTTGTTACTCTCAGGCCTTATGAGTGTATTAAGTGTGTCTCCATAATATAACAATGTAATTTGGAAACAAACCTTCCTCTCTTATTTGAGCTGGTGTTTATCACCAAAGGAAGGCATAAAATACTGAATATAAAAGAACACCCTTGAGGAAGAAAAGCATAGAAGCAGCTATTTAATGCAACAACTTTTTTTGTTTTGAGGATAAGAAGTCCTTCAACCATGTAAATAAATTAAGAAATGAAAGGTTAAAAGTTGGTGATAGAAGTGATGTAAATAATGAAGGAATAAGATATAAATAAATAAATATTCCTGTATTTAGGAATGTAAAGAGCAGGTCTATTGCTCTTAGTATCAAACTTTGGATTATAATTAAGACATTAATCAAGCAAAGCATTCCTATCCCATCCTAGAATTTAACAAAATCAAGGGATCTGAGTTTTTAAAGGCAATATCAACTATCGTGACCTTGATATCCAAACTGACAAAATATTTTTGAGTTATGTAGCTGCAGAAAAGATTGAGTATAGAACAGCACACAGTTTTATAAACTCCTATTTAAATTTCCCATTTCCTGAGAGAAAGGCACCTTTCCTGCAAGGAAGAATCCTTCCTGCACACCATGGTATTCTCGAACTCCCCAACCAAAATTCCTGAGGGAGGAGGGTGGAGAGGGTTCATTTATACAAACTGTTAATGTTGGTGATAAAATACTCATTTTTAACAGGCTAATAATGTACTGGAAGAGTGTCACCATGCTAAAATACAAAGTTTATCCTGGAACCATGGAATGCTTTGGGTGGGAAGGGGTCTTAAAGCTCATCCCAGTCATTCAGCTTTTTAAGAATACAGTTTCAATGGAGAATAAGGGGCATCACCAAGGTGCAAGGAATAACTAAACACAGAGTAAAACATCATAAGGGCTTGAAAACCAAATTAAAAATCCCCCAGTCCCTAACTCAGTTTGTCAATCTCAGCTTGTTTGCCCCTGAAGTGCCATTCCCATCTCCTTCAATTACACACTGGTTTTCCTTAACTCAGACCTGCATCAGCATCATCTGTATTTCAATTCAACTAAACCAAGAGTTTTCAAATAAAATGAGTTTTCATGCTCACTTGCCAAAATTAGAGCTGTAGTTCAGATTTTCAAAATTCAGCAGTATGTATCTAGAAAAGTAAAAGGGCACCAACAATGGAAAAGATTTCCTTCTGCAAAGCTTTGAGCTGTTTGGAAATTGTTTATTCTCAATTGACATTTTATTTAAATATCCTATTCAGCAGTTATGAAAGGAACCTCAGCCCACATTTCACTTCCACTAAAATTCATCGCTTTTGTGTCAAACTTTCCCTAACAATAGCACTTTGTGCTTTTTAAATATTGGGGAAAAGGGATCCACAATGGCACTTCATACAGAATATATCCCGTGCTGGCTTAGTCACGTGTAAATCAAATTTTCTGCCAACTAAAATACTGAAACTGGATCTAAGATAAAGAATAAAACTGAAATTTCTATCTCATTAATTTAATTTTAGTGAAATGCTCGTGAAACCATTCCAGCCACTTAGGGTGTGCAGAAATATTAGAAATAGAAATATTTCTTTGTTACTCTCCAGTCTTTTAAGTGTAATAAGTGTGTCTCTATAATATAACAATGTCATAATCTGGTGTATCACTACACCAGATGCAGCCTCAAAAACAATGGTTTCATTTTAAAACCTGCACTCCCAGGGATGCTCTGAGGAGGCACAGAAAGTGGAACAGTTTCTGGCAGGGTTAACCTGGTCAGGTGGCACTAGGATAAACATCTGGTAAAAAAAGAATTCCGAGACTCAGGAAGAATTTCCTTTTACAGAAAAAAACCAATGTTTGGGAGAGGATTTGAAATTTCAGTTTGAGAACTAAAAGTTGCAGCGCTTTAAAAAACAGCCTGAATCATGAAATCACAGAAAAAATATTGATAATTTAAAATAATATACAACATTTCAAGGAATTTTTACTTGACAATTAGGCCAATGCCACTAAATTTCAGGTACCTACAGGTGAATTCCCACTTTGCTGTGACCTCAGGACACACAAATGCAGGCCAGGGACAGTACAGTGAGCACCAAACACCCCAACCACCATCTGGAGAGCTCATGAACAATCAAGGGATCCCAAATTAAACGACACAACTTTCCCTTAGAATCTTTAGGACAACACTGTCAAGTCCAATCTATTCCCTCAGCCTCCAGAATCAATTTTTCAAACTTTATGACAGGTCTAATAGTTCCCACCTGTTCCTCCTGCCTGACTTTTGACTGGCACGTTCCCAGCCAGGGTGGAAATGCAGACAAAGGCCCCTATTAGGCTCCGGCTGTTTCTCTACTGTGAGGTTGCTCAGCCATTAAATTAATTCCAGCCCCTTTTTCCCCTCTTCCACCTCTTCATTTTTGGGGGGTATGGAAGTTTGGGGAGGTGGAAAAGGGAGGCAGAAGTTTGGCATCCAGCTGGTGGGAGAAGTACGAGAAAATGTGAAGTCACAGAAGTTAAACGCTGAATTTTTGGGATAATCTACTAATGAAACAATTTACAAAAAATCCCATTCATTAGGTTCTCGAGGTGTCTGTGTATTTTTAACCATCAAAACTTGGTAAAATTTGAGAGAATCAAATCTGGGAGACCCTAACAGAGTCCCTCATGCAGTGCCTGATTACATAAAGGAAGTGTTGCAACATTTTTCTGGGAATCCTGAAGGATGAATAAGCAACTATTTTTTCTTCAAGCAAAGAAAATTCTTTTTCCTGAGATGTGTGTTCCTTTCATTCAGAACTGGCAATTAGACACAAGCACCACACACACATCCTAACAAATTCATATTGCTTCTTTCAGAAGCACCTTAAAAACCTGACAACTTTTTCCCCCAATAAAAATTACTTGATTTTTGCATCGTTTTCTAGAGATTTAGGAAATGTTATCATTTAAATCTCAAGGTTCTTTAGTGAACTGCAAATCTCAAGGGTTATATTATCCTATTATCCATGAAAACAGAGTATTTACAGCATCAACCATAACACTTAAAGACAATTATTTTAACTTAATACAACAAAGGTCTTTTTGTGAGATAAATTTAATGTAAAACAGATTATTAATAAATTAATATTTTTAATTCAAATTATAATCTAGGACCATCTTCCCAGCATAAGCCACTTAGAACCAGGACTTGTAGTTTACCACTTACCTGAAAATTGACTATTTAAGCCTCATCATGGTGGGGGAAATATTGAAGACCTACATCTGTGAGCACTTCATTGTATTTGCATTACTTAATATAAAAAAAAGCAACCTTTAAACACATCTGAAAAACCAAGACCACTTCTCTTATCTCCCTTGCCTTGATAATTAATCATTCATAAATTGGTCAGATTCTATTTAGCTTGATCCAAATCAAATCACAAAACCCTGAATTAAACACTTCATTTTACTGAGACGTTGGAATAAAGTTACTGAGAACCAAAACCAGCTGTGAGGGAAGAAACCTCCTGATTTATTCAATTATCACCAATTTCTTTACAGTCCTCTTCCAACCCTGTGGGCTGAACATGCTGTGAGCACTAAAAATGAAGAAGCAAATGCTACAAATAACTGTATTTCTGTAAAACAACTCCTCATGGCCCCTTATCAAACTGGCATGTCTCTATCTCTGCAAAATCAGCTGCAGGATGCAAATCTGGGGGAGAGGATTGGCAAAATCAGACAGCAACATCTTTTTAATGTGTGGCTGTTTGAACACACAGAGAATGGTTTGGAACTGAAATTTGTATTTTGTAATTTAAAATAAATTGCAATTTAGGCTCCAGGCTGAGAACTGAAGCCATTATTGGTTAACTCATCAGTGACAACAATACTCGAGACAATTTAATCCCCAATTAAAGAAAAAAATCCCAAACAAAATTCCTGAGGTTGTTTTTCACCTGTAAAATTCATCTGCGATTCCTGCAGATAAATTAACCCTGATATTCAAAACTAGCTGCCACAAGAATTTACAGCTGCAGGCTTGGAGTTTCTGTCCTGAAGAGCAACAACTTCCCCAAGACAGTTTTTTCCATCAAATTTCCACTAAACACGACAGTACAGCCTTTGTACACAGACTCCAAGCTGAGATTTAGTAACTGTGATTTTCCTATCACTTAATCCCATTTAAACTCTAATGAACAACCTTCTCTAAGGTATCCCACAGCTCATTCACAAGGATCGTCTGTGTGATGATGAAAGAACCTCTAGCAGAACCTTAATCCATGATTTTAAAACCCAAACCAAGCACTAAACAGCATTTTAGGGAAATATTCAGCAAAAGAAATGAGAGAAAACAGGAATGTTAAAATTAGGGGCACAACCTGCTCGGTGTCACTCTTCTCAAATAACAGGCTTAGAGAATAACTTGCACAAGAGAAGGCATTTAATCTAAATATGAATATTTATTAGATTAAATTTTCTTACGGTGATCTTCAGAGGAATAAAGACTAAACTCCACTACCAAGCAGAAAGTTGTCCCACTCAGCTTTCCCTACCCTTTATGGCTCAGTATTTTCTATATTATCAATTAATATCCTGTGAACATAAATTCTCTACTTTGTATCGGTTTTTTTCCTGAACGTTGTGCGCCACCATAATTACGAATTCCCCATCGGAAAGTTAATTCAGGATGCCCTGGATCCCCCATCTTACCCATCCAGAAGATTCATGGTCGTGGTGGTCACCTCAGTGAAAAGAAGGATCTTTCCCAGCTTCTTGGTTTGCAAATGCTGCTGGTAGTTCTTCAGGCTGAAATGTTCTGAGGAGAAACTCCCCATCTCCGTGATCACCGGCATCAGGGACGGAGTCACTTCCACTTTGGACTCACAGGAGGAAACAAATTTCAGAGACACCTTGCTGGATGCCCTTAATCCCTCAGCATCCACGTTCCCCTCCAGCCACTTCAGGAAAGCGAGATGGATTTCCTGCAGGCAAGGGCAATGAGATGAGAAAGACAGATCACCCCACGTGAAGACACATGGACATTCTTCCAAAAAACATTTTTATTCAAGCCATCTCCTCCTTCAGACAGGGAAATTAACTCTGTTTCCTCTTCAAAAACTAAGTGCTGCTGTTCATTCTAGTCCAGCCTAGCCTGACTACTTGACACTGTCCTAGAGTTGAGACCACACTCCTTTGAAGGTTAATTAAGCTTAATTTTTCTCTGTAGCAGGGTTTGTAGTGGTCTTCCTACATGAAGCGTTCATGTTTCTCAACGTGCTGAGATCCTCTGCTGGAAGAAGCCCTTCAGTCCCTCACCAAGACTCGATTTAAAGGCTAAACCAGCAGTAAAACAAACATTTGCTGCTTTCTCAGTGGAGTATCTGCTAAAAATGCTCATACCTTCATCTGAGGGATGATTTAGTGCTATTAGAACCCATCTGGTGACACCCTGAAACAACTGCTCCACATTCACTCTGGCTGGAGATAACTAATTCTTAATTTATATTTATTATTATATATATTTATCATTTATACATATTTATAATTAATTTATATTAATTAATCTTCTTATTAAAGATAACTTTGAGAGGTTTGATATGAAATGTTTTGCCATGTCTTTAGGAACAGCCACAAACAAAGATTCTGGGACTTCTTGTTCAGTGTGCAGCTTAGATTTCAGAGAGTTGAAGTTGTCTTTTACTTGAGAAATGAAACCACAAAAAATGGTGGTTTCAATTTGACTGGAAAAAAGGCACTAGTGATTCTTCCCCTCAAATTTCCAAGAGGAAGAGATCTGATTTTTAAACAAAAAAGGTCCTAACCAAACCCACGCCCCTCATTCCCATCACTGCTGTATCAGGGAACTGGAATATTTTCCTGTGTGATGCTGAAGGCAGGACTAAACTCTCCTGCCCTTGAACAAGATGTCTCTGAGCTCCAGCCCAACTCTTCAAAACCCACAAACCACAAGCTGAGAGCAAACTTCCCATAAACAGTCATCCATCCAAGGAAAAACTCCTCTTTTCCACATCCCACTGTTCTACCTGGAGAAGGAATGAGAGAAGTGCTCCTGTTCCCAACACCTTCCTCTGGATTTCCACCCCCAGACATGACCTGTTCTCAAATTTCCCAGCCTTTGCTGCCTTTGTGTCAGCCCTGCAGCACCAGGGCCAGAGTAGGACACAAAGAAAATAATAATTTTTCCCAAAACCTGTCAAGCACTTGGTTCCAAGCCCCAGGACAACCTAAGAACAAGTCAGCAGCTAAATTACAGAGAAATCAGTCCTCATATCTTGCTTTCCTAAAGCTCCCTCGGAATATTTTCTGTCTAAACTCTGGGATAAAATATCTTCAAATATTTCCTTTCTTCCTCTTTTTTTTTTTTTTTTTATTTTTTGCTCTGCATAAATGATGATGTGATGATGATTAAAGGTTTTGTGAGCATTTTTTTGACTTGCACCTTCACTCACAGTAACACCAGAGCTTTGACAGAATAAATAAATTCCTTACACATTATCCTACTTGTTTTACATACCCACAGTAACTGATTGGCTGTAACTGATATTTAGAAAAATTACAGCTTTCATTTCTGTCAGGGAGAACATGGAAAAACTGTGCTTAATCAGAGAGTGTTTTCCTATTGCTTTCCAAACATAGAAATTCACTCAGCAGCACTGGATGTGCAAGTCCCTACACACAGAGACAGAACTTTAACTCACCTAAGGATGGGTTTAAAGCCTGACAGAAATTAAATTGCAAAATAAAGGTGATTAAAGTGTGATTACATTGTAAATAAATAATGAAAGTGCTTGAGGCTGTGTCAGAAATTATGATGTGCTTTTGTCACAGAGTATTTTCTGCAAAGAACAAAACAGTGCCTATTTCAGTGTGATGTTCCATTATTACAAATATGCCACATAATCCCAACCATTTACTCTCCTGAGTATATTATTTCAAGTGATTTTTTTCCCCATAAATTTCAGGCAAATTTTTTGATTTCACTGCTTTTAACACATCCTGAACCATTTAAGAATTGTTGAAAGTGTATTATTATAAAGCTAATTTCCACCAGAACATCCATGTGCTTATTGAGCTGATCAAAAACATAAACACATAATCAAAGATGGGGATATTTACATATTCCTAAGAAAATATGGGTTTACATGTTTAACAAATTTCAAGTACTGGTCACAGTAGGAAAATTCATTTTTACTGTAAGAAGTTCCTTCACACAAAGTTCCAGACACAGGGATGCTGAACCAGTGGGCTGTCCCCACAATTACATTGGCACAGAAAAAAATACCATTATTGTATAATGAAATGAACTTCTGTGCACAGTCAGGGTTAATTTCAGCTTCAAGTCCACTGAACAGGAATAGAATCATGTCAGAACTGTGTGATTTAAGCCGAGGATCCAGCTGGAATTCCCAGTCTCTCCTATTCCAGCAGTTCTGCAGCAGCCTCTGGTGGCCACTGGTGTGAGAAATGTTGGCTCAGGAACCTCCTGGCCACCTCTGGGAGCAGCCCAGGCATCCAACACAGGGCAGGGAATACACAAACTGCTGGACATGGCTTTCCCTGGAAAATTCTGGAAATCCTGGAAGATTGTGCTCCAAGCTTGAATGGATTGTGGAATCCCAGAAGCTGCAGCAGTTCTGTGTTTAGGCTCTGACAGGATCTGCAGCTACTCACACCCACGATCATCACTGAAAATCTGGATTTCACAACCTTCCAGAGACTTTAAATTTAAATTTAATAAATTAAATAAATTTAACTTTAAATTTAATAAATTTTTTAATAAATTCAAATAAATTTAACAAAATTTAATAACTAAACTGGTTGAAGGGTGGCACAAATAAATTCTGAAACTGTTCTTCATCAGGTTTGGGCAGGAGAACTGAAGGCAAGCCAAATTAAATTTCATGAAGTATAGAATCCCAGAATGGTTTGGAAGGGATTTTAAGGATGATCCATTCCCATTCCTGCCATGGCAGGGACACCTCCCATTATCCAATTATATTATGCCCCAGTGTCCAACCTGGCCTTGGGCACTGCCAGGGATGGGGAATCCCCAACCTCCCTGGGCACCCTGAGTCAAGGCCTCCCCACCCTCAAAAATATTCACAAAATTCTTCTTAATATCTAATTTAATCCTGTTCTCCTTCATCCTAAGGCTGTTATTTCCTATAAATCTGTGGGGTTTATCTTCCAACCACACTTTTCAAATGTACACTCCCTAAGGCAAAGATATTCCCTTCCTTCTCAAAGTAAGAATTAAATTCCACATCCCAACCAAACATCTCGGTGACAAGAGAGCTACTCAGCTTTTCCCAGTTAAAATGTTCATCTATAAGTTTAATATTTGTAAGAAGAAAATGTTTCTACCTATATTTTAAATGGTAAAAAAATGTCATTTCAATGCATTAGAAGAAAAAAGTCACCAAAAAGCAGAAAACACAGCACCAACAGCAACTACCCAACACCTCTCACTAATAAATTCTCAATTTAAATCCTTTAAAGAGAACCAAGGAGAGATTGGGAATTTCCAAGCACTGATCTGCTAGCCAGAGACACACCAGGAGAATTCTGATTTGTCAGATTGACAGTGGCACTGAATGAAAAGTTCTGAGCAAGAAGGGAGATGTAGAGGACAGCAATTCCCAAAATTCCCAGAAATACAAGATTAAGCTACTGCACACTACAGACATTCAGCTCCTCCACTCATCAGCACAAACTGTGGTAATTATAACCCAGAGAAGGAACAGCAAAAGCTGTATTTTATTTATGATTTCACATCTGCTTTCTATAACTGTAAGAGTTTGCTCAGGTGTGTGCAGAAACTGCTCCGGAACAGAAGTTTGCTTTCGCTGTTTAAAATTCTTTTTAACTTCATAATCATTAAGTTTCACTTTTCCCCAACGCTCACTTAGAGGTTGAGACTGAACAACAAGAAGGAAAGAGGGAGACAAAAACCAGCTGCATCTGGACCCTTCTCTGTTGTAGTATAAAATAACACAAAATTACAGCTCCTGATGGAGAAGATTTTATTTGCACCTGGGCTCTGTCAAACAATGAGAGTTCTGCACTGAGCACATGAACTCCCATTTACAATGGTTGAAAATAAACCCAAATCCAAGATTTTATTCTTACAATCTGTTTATATTGATAGGATTTGGATCTGTTTGTATGGATGGGATTTTTTATTTTTATCTGTATGTACACAGATAAATGCAATTTCTCTCTTGCTGGGCAGATTTGGGAGGTGCTCTTTCCTGCCAAACTCCAACGATGGGCCTGAAACTCCCCATCAATGGAATTCTTTGTTAAGACAAAATTCACTCACAGCCTAAATTCATTTGGTTCCTATTACAAACGTGGAGGCAAAATGAAATGAAAGCTAAAAATACAATGCCATAAACCAAACATTTTCCATCGGCTCCCTCCTCTCTTGTGAGGGAAAAGGAGATGATTTGAACCATGATGCTCTACCTGAACACTCAATATTGGGATTAAAATATTCTACTTTAGCTGTGCTTGTGAAGTGAGGCCAAATATTCACTTTCTGCAGACACAGAACATGATTTTAAAACTTTTCCCTTCCTTTGGATAAAAGCTAATGATTTCATATTAACTGCCTCTGGTTTTGAGATGTTTCCAGTTGATACACTGGTTCATGTGTTATCAGCTGATGTAAATATCATATTTGTATTTGTATTTGTATTTGCATTTGCATTTATATTTGTATTTATAAACACAGAAACACACACACACATATATATATATATATACACATACACACACACACACACACACATATTTATATATATATATATTTTATGCTTGTATTTTTAAACTGCAAACAAGTGAGGATTACACAAGCAGAAAGCACCAAATTTTTAGAGGAGCCTGTCTGGAGCAAAACCAGACATCACACCTCCAATATGACTAAAATCTGCTTCTTTTTTTTTTTTACAGAATTGCCTGCTCCCAAAGGAGTATTATACAATTCAAATAGGATCTCAAATGTATAGATTTCAACCCTATGGATTCTCTATTAGCTCTGATAGGAAAGGAATTATTTTAATGAAGGGCTGTCCTTTGAGTTCAACTTGAAATATAAAAATTCACACACATACACACAAAAAATATCTCCATGTCCCCCTTGTCTTACACAGCTTTGCTCAACATCCTTGCAGGTTTCAAGGTGTTAAATTTAAATTAACCACTGGGGAGCTTCCATAGCATCTCCTGGATAAAACAGAAGCACTATTTAACATGACCAAAAATAAAATCTAAAAACCATATCTATAAATACATAAACATATAAATGTATTTACTTACTGTAAATACACATAACATGCAGGAAAAATGATGTTATCTACCATCCTTATTAATTTCAAATCCTACCTTTTAATGAGGTTTTGGAAAAGACTTCATATATAAAATTTACTACCTCAATCTTTCATTAAAATTCATTGTTTTCCCTTAAAAGCAAAGTACAACTGCTTTCCCTCTAGGAAAAGTCTGAAGAAATGAGAGGGAAAGAAAAAAAAAAGAGATGCAAAAATTTGATAGAGAAATAAGGAAAGATCCTTTCTTGGTGATCACAGAGAAAGTGGAGAGGATGAAGAACTGGTATTAGATCTCATACAGTAGTAGTAGTAGTAGTAGTAGTAGTAGTAGTAGTAGTAGTAGTAGTAGTAGTAGTAGTAATAATAAGAACAATAATAATAATAATAATTTTTTCAATGCTGATGTCATTAATATTTAATCCCATTCCCAAACTGCACATTCACACCTGGAATTCTCAATGTTGCCCTTCCAGACTTAACTAAAGACAAGCTCAGAGATGGATTTTCTCGCAACTGAAAACAAAGGGAACAAACAGAACGTTTAAACACAAAAAAACCTCTTTACAACACATTCAGAATCTGGAAATAAATGAAGCACTCAAATTAATCCAGTTTTTAGGAAGTTTTTTAAGAACTCTTTTAATATTAACTGTTTACAATTAATTTCAGGTCATTCTTTTCACCAGTTTTTTAGTTCACAGGGTAAAAACCTTTTAAATCCCCATTTCTCCACTCCCTCCTTTCCCCATGGCCTGAAGAACTTCATAAAGATTTTATTGTCCTACAACTGAGGCACATTTTCATTTCATGTTCTCATGAACTGCAGTTACTTGGCTGGTACTCACTGTGCATTCCCAGGATTCTGCACAGCCTGGAAATCTGTTTCAGTTTATTAATAATATTTTTATATTTCCTAAACTGAGACACGGTGCAAACCAGGAGATTCTGACTGCACAAAGCACAGAAGAACATTTAGAAAGATGGCAGGGTTGGTAACTTTATGAATTCCCAACCAACCTGATTTTTCAGAGTCTCCAGAGGTTATTTTGGGTTTGGGTGATTATTTAGCTGAAGAGAGGCAGAAAAAGCTCATCATTTCTGAAAGATCATTCCAGAGACTCAGTCAAGTGCCTTATTTTGGTCTCCACTCTTCAGTGTGTTTTTAAAAACAAGTATTGCATTACATAAACACAGTGCATCATCTCAGCTCAAACAGCCACGGAGAGGAGTGGATCCATTTTCCCAACTGATACGTGGAATACTTCAGCCAAAAAAGGGAAAGATTTTTAACAAAGTGCTGCAAGGTATCCTTATCCTCTTTATTGCAGCCCCATCGCTTTGAAGGCGAAGCATCTTAGATTTCAACCCATTCCTGGACTGCACGTCCAGCAACTGCTCATAAATCCCTGCCTAAATCTGAATCCAAAATTAAATTTAGCTTTAAAAAGCTCCCTGTGTAGGCAGAAAATTCATTTATCCAACGGGCAGCAGGGCCCAGGTCAGGATTTGATGATGAAAAGTAAGTCAGGGTGTTAGTTTTTTGTGGAGAAAATAATGAAAAATGAGAGTCAACAGGTTAAAAAGAACACATAAAGAAATTAATTACGGTCTTCACACCAAGTTTCTTTAATCTGCATCTCTCCTGGCTTTAGCAGAGCGTTCCACTTGGGAATTGGGATACCAGACAAAGGATGGGAATAGGTGCTGGTGGTGCTGGAGGTTTGCTCAGCACAAAGCAAATTTGAGGGGAGGAACGAGGAGGAGGAGGAGGCTGTAAGGTGCATCCCAGATTTTGCTTCCTTTCCTTCCTCAGCTGCAGCAGAACAGTCTGGAAACAATCTTCCCAGCAGCTGCTCTCATCAACAAACTGTTTATTGTAAGAAAGTGCCTGGGTCAAAGGCTAAACGTCATCCAGAACTGAAAGCGTAGCTGTAAAAAAAAACCAAAAACCAAAAAAACCACCCCCAAAAAATAATCCTGGGGCCGTCCATACATGTGGAAAAAAAAATCCCATGACATTGGGAAGGGAACCATATTCCATGTGAAAGGCCAACAGCCTACTTAAACAAAAACTCCTTCATTTGATGGAGCGGGGTTTTACACTGCGCTCATTTCTCGCTGATTTTGAGGCCTACTCCAGGTTCCTGCTCAAACCAGAATTTGCAGTTCAGTCCTTGTCTCGTGGTGAGAAAGAGCCAAATGGAGCTGTGTTAAAATATTCTGAAATGTTTTATTAGTGCTAAGTCAACTCCACATCCAACAATAAAACAAGGACTCCTCTGATTTATTACAAACGCGCCGTCGACGCGTTACGCAAAAACCCCCAACTTCAGGCTCACTATCAGTAAAAGATAAAACTTTATTTTAAAAAGCACAGGATACTGAAAATCACAGTGCAAAATCTCATTTACCAGTGTGGTGCTTTGAGTCAGAGAAATGAAAGAGCACACGAGCAGCTCCGCGAGGGGAACCGGCCCCGGTAATTGGGACGCGTTTGCTGCCCCAGCACATAAATCTGGTTTTTGGGGGGAAAAAGGACCCAGAGGAACAAGGTCCACCTTTGACACAACATCACCACGTAACACTTCACAAAAAGGCTGATAAATCAAGAGCTCTGAGAGGTGGTGATTTATCCTACCAGAAAAAAGGTGTGAGAAATTACGGCTCGGGCGTTTAATTCTCCGTGACACCTACTTTGTAACAAAATTGTGATTTTTTTTTTTTTCTCTCTCTGAAGGAAAAGTCTACAGTAAATTAAACCTATGTGCAACTGGGTTAAAAATAAGCCTTGGCAGAAAGGGAAAGACATTTCACTTTTACACTAGAATCTGAGCATTATGCATGTTAAAGTGGTTTTTTTTGGTTTTTTTTTAATTATATAATCAAAGTCATGTTTGGAGGAATAAATTAAGATATAAATCTAACCCTAAATGCTGTATACATATATATTAAATTACTCTCAAAAGTATTCTGTATGGAGGAAAAAAAATACAGAAGAATTTTGTTCTCAGCTAATAGGGCAATAAATTAGATGCAATATATTCAGCAGCTAAAACTGGCTCTCTTAAACATCTATCACATAATGCTATTTTTATTTGGTACCAAACCTTTTTCTTTTTTTTTTTTAAACTAACAACAAAATTGTTTGTTGAAAATCTTGGAATTAGCAGTAGAATGACTAAAGTAAATAAAACCTAAGAAAATATTTTTTCTTTGCACAGATAATACCCAATTCTTAGCTGAAGGCTTTCCAGCAGGTTTGTTTTGCCTTTCAGCAGGGTTTACACACATCAAATGTGAATGAGTTTAGTGTTCATGAATATGAAATAGCAGCACAGGAGCCAAAGATTCTCCTCTTAGCACTGTAAACAAGATTTAAACTTTCAGCTTTCAGCTGGACCTCATTTTTGCCCCTTCTGAGGAAAAAAAAAAATCCTCCTGTCACACATGGGAGGGGTTCTGGAGGTAAGGAAATGTCTGTGGAATATTAAGGTTAAACCACAACGCTTTTTCACACGGACCACGACTCGGGGATTACAGCACGGCCCCGTCCCTGAAACTGCACGGATCATGGATTTGATATCCCTTCCTAAAACACATTCAGGTTGACAGAGTGCTTTACAAAGTCCAAAAGGAACATCTTGGAAAGGAAGAATTTCTTGGGAATGATACGCTATAATGGCAAGAATACGCTTGGTCTCTTATCCTGCTCCAAAGACAAAACCCAATATTAAGTTACAGCTAATTTTCATTTAAGATCTCTTTGGTAATCAAAGATATTTTTTAAAAAAATTAACATGACAGCATGGGATTATTATTTTTTAAAAGAAAAAAAAAAAAAGTAAAAAAAAATTTTAGAAAGTATATTTGCTTTTTATTTAGCGGAGTATTAAAGAAGTTTCATCCTTCAAAAATACATCATATACATATATAGCAATGCAAAAATTGGATAGCAAATAGAGAACCCTGAAAGAAGCCTCACTAATGTCCAGTTTATCAGAAATTGATTTTTCTTACAAAGCATGGTTGAAAATACAGTATTTAAACACAGCATTCACACAACGCTCAGATGTGAGAATGGATGATACAAATTCCATTCACAGATATCCTGGTTTTTAACCCCTTGTAATTATTTTCTTCTTTTTCAGCCTTTTCAGATTTAACACTTTCTCCTGATGGGATTGAACTTTGTTCAGAGAAAAAGGAGTAAAATTTTTCCTTCAGAGGAAACCCAGGAAGATGCACCTTGGATTTAAGAATGAGCTCCAGAGCCTCTGTAGGGAGCTGAGAGTGTTTCAGGGAGAAATGGGGAAAGAAATGCCTCAAATTTAATTTCTCCTTTAAAGTTGGACACGAAACTTATTTCACACTTACAAAATAAGGTCAAATTTTATGGAACAAAGCCAGGGTTTGCCTCAAGTCCTACACACCACGAGCTCCTACTCCACTCCACAAGGCCACGTTTGGATTTCCGCGTCAAATGTGAAAGCTCAGGACTGAAATTCAGGATTTTGGGGAAAAAAAAGCACTCAAAGAATCAGACAAGGACAGAGCCAAGGCTGAGGCAGTGCATGAGAATTGTTCTGCAGACCCAAACACAGGCAGGGAGGAGCATTTCTGACAATGGCACATTCTTTATTCTGCAGGATTTTGGATTCTCCTGGCTTTTTTCTAAGATAACCACCTGTCCCTGCCCTTGCAGACATTTGTGCTCCACCACTGCAGGGCTCTGCTAAAGCCAGGAGAGGCACAGATAAAACAAACCTGGTGTGGAGAACATAATTAGTTTCTTTCTGTGTTATTTTTAACAGGAGTTAACCCAAAGTGCAACACTTGGTGGAGAACACAGCCCAAAGTGAACTCAAATTGACTAAAATCAAACCCCAGTGCCTGCAAACGTCTCTCACTTCTGTTTTTCAGGACTCATCCTGAATTGCACACCTGAAAAAGATGATTTTTCACACTAAAATTTTGTATTAATCCAGGCAAGGATTTGCTTCACTTCTTGCTGTCCAGGTTCTCGACTTCTGAAGTGTTTTTGTTTCAGTTCTTGCTTTTGTAAGACTGTCATCACCTTGGCTATTTTTCTTTTTAGTGTCATAAAAGGATCCAAAGATTTTAATTCTACCACAAATCCACTCCAAAGATAAAACTTTTAACTGATTACATATGAACCAACTTTGTTGAAAATCATTATATTGTAATAAATAGTCCCAAACTGAAGGGGTAACTTCCAAAAATGAATTGTTCTGAAGGAAAAAGTTTCAGAGATTACTTCTATCAGTACTAAAATAAAATAAAAAAAAAAGTTTAAAATGCACAGAATAGTTGCACACAAACTAATGCACTCAAACCAGGCAAAATCTATATCAATACCTGACATTTAGTGATTAATTTGTCCTTGGTTAAAAACAAGGACAGTTTGGATCTGTCCCGTGAACATAATTGCTGGGGAAACAGGAGACTGTGAGCAAAACAATTTTTATTTAATTTGGAGTTTAAAGTTTGATATGTGCTTTCAGTTTGCCAAACCAGTGGGAAAAAAAAATAAAAAAATCAGGATTGTGACAGTGGCTGTGAAAGTTAAATTCTACCAGCAAATTATCAAACACTTCCAAGAGGAAGAAACATCCATGAAGAGATGGAGAAGTTTTTTTTATATAGAGCAGTAAAAGCAGCAGTAATTACAATAAAGTTCAATGCAGTTCAAAAATGTCTTATCTGCTAATCCTGGGCTGCTAATTAACAGAGTGGATTGTGTAAGAGAGAAAAAAGCTTGGAAATATTTCGAGGAAAGTCCACTTCCACCTCTAAAAGTGCTGCAGAGATACCAAAAACTAATGTTTTCTGGATATTCAGAAATACCACTGGACTGAAACACCAAATAAAACTTGTGTTATTAATATCAATGTGTTATTATCAGTGTCTTTTAATATCAGTATGTGTTATTAATATCAATATGTGTTATCAGTATCTTTTAATATCAGTATTTGTTATTAATATCAATATGTGTTATTATTAGTATCTGTTAGTATCAATATGTGTTATTAATATCAATATGTGTTATTATCAGTGTCTGTTAATATCAGTATTTGTTACTAATATCAATCTGTTATTATCAGTGTCTGTTATTAATATCAATGTGTTATTAGCAGTATCTGTTAATATCTGTATTTGTTATTAATATCAGTATCTGTTAATATCAGTATTTGTTATTAATATCAATATGGCCAATACACATAGGAGGAAAAGAGCCCCCCATAACTGCAAAAAGCTCCCAACTATGTTCATTTAAACTCTTGACAGAAATATTCTAAAGGCAGGAGTACAATTTTAACTGTTTCCAGGCATTTCTAACAAAAACCTCAGAAATTCAAATATTGATTTTAATTTGCACCTCATACTGCTTATGGTAACTTTGGGAAAGTGACCCTTTTCAAAAAGCGAAAAAATAAGAATTACCATTTGTTTTCAGCTACTTTCTTTTCTTTTCCATCAGCAAATAATTGTACTGGGATACCAACACCTAAAACACCATTAAAAAATGGAAAATAACCAGATAAAAGTTGTCTCTGCAGCTGCTGCTCCTGACAGGGAGCTGTGCTACATTCACTACTCCTAACACCAACAATTCCATCTTCCAAAGAAGAAATGTCTTCCAGACCAGAAAAATGCACGGGTAATTGCTCACTTCATGTAATAAGTTCTAAAGTCAAAACATGCCAGATGCAATTTTTTATTTAGATCTTGACAATCGTGCATCAAAACACAAATTATTGTTCCTTATCTTCCAAAAGAATTTCAGAAATACCTCCTGGAATTAATTTGCATCGATTCTGACTCCGTGGAAATGCTGAGCTGTGCTCCCACAAAATGGTTTTTATAACTCTTGAGGATCTTAAGATGTTTTTCTGCTCCTAAAACTTGACTTTATTCCATAAGCAGGGAACTTCCAGGCACAGCTCTTAAAATGAGACACTTTTCTCCAGCTAAATGCTGCTCTTCAATTATTTTAATAATGAGACAAATATAACTTTTTATGTTATGAGCTGTTCATCAGTTGAATGGTAAATTACAAAATAAATGCAATTAATTTCTTTGTTGCAAGTGTAACATCAAAAAACAATCACAAACAAAAGGAGCCATATCTGAATGGTTCAGTAATCCACATTAATATCCATATATATCCATAATCTCTCTCTTTCTCTCAGCAAATGAAAACAGTTTTATTTTTATTTAGCTTTCTGTCTGAAGTTGTTAAGACATGGAATTCTCTAAATCTACATTCAAGGAAGCTGACTGAAAATTTACATGTGGCTTGTTTGTCCAGCAAATGTTTTGAGACTCAGCAATCTGTGAACCCACTTTCAATTTCTAAATGATCTAAACTCCAAATTTCACTTCTCACCACGTGCAAAAATCATAAATTAATTACAATTAATACTCTCAAACTGAAGAAAATGCTTTTTGCTGTGTTAAAATCTCCTTGACACTGATCCTGCTAAAGCTTGGTTTTTACTGTTATTTTAATTATACACCAATTTTTTTTTTTACAAATGAAGAATTACATTTTGAAATGTTTTCTTAAGTAGCTCTTAAAACATTTCTTAGATAAACTCAGCAGCACAGATTAGAACAGGCTTGAGAAACAACACACACTAGAGCAGGAAAATGATTCTCAATAAAACAAGCTGTAAAAAATCCAATGTTGTCCCACATTTTAGTGAAACCATCAGTCCAAAGTAGCACAATTTTTATAGCTAAAATTATAAGATATGTACATAACAACCAGCAGCTGTAGGAAATGCTAGAAAAGGCAGTAATAAAGTTATTTTCTCCATGTTCAAGTCTCACTCCTTACCTCTGCTCTTCAGCTGTTGCCCCATTCCCCTCTCTCCTCCTCCCACACAGCCTCTGCTTTTTCATCTGCTATCAAACCAGATCCACCAGCTCTTCCTCCTGCATTTTTTCTCTCCAAAAAAAAAAGTTCTTATCCTCATCAGTCAAGGAGCATGCTCTGAATTACACACTCCATGGAGAACTCTCATCCTGACTTTTCTCAGGCCTGGAGTTCTCTGGTCTCCCCTGGCCCGCTGGCACTTGACTCACTTTTATTATCTTGTGTATTCAGTAAGAAATAGGTAAAGAGAGGAGATAATTTCTGAAACTTGAGGTGGCCAATATGGCTAATACAATAAAATTATACACAGATTTAAATAATTACATATTTTTAAACATATAAACACACAAATACACATACACAAGACTGTATATACAATTATGGAGCTATACAGGTGCAGGACCAAACTTCATCCCCACTCTGGATCCTCTGGGAAATGCTGGCACAGATAAAACTCTGACCAGCTGAAATTCCTAAAATTAAATCACCTCATCCTGTGAAGAACAGCTCTGGATGATTTAACTGTAAAATACAGGTTGCCCTGATGGATCTTTACACAGGATACTTTTCCTGGTAGAAGGAAAATACATGTACCACGAAAACAGACAGCATAAGATGTATTCTGATTATTTTTTTTCCTTCTGAGAAAACCTTGCATTGAAATTCCCATAAATCCTTTGTCATTCATGTCACCAGTCCAAGGGCCAAGTGAGTACAGTGGATTATTAAAGTAGAGCACGTTCTGCTTGTTGGGAACACCCACTGCAACCCACCACCCCCCCAAAAAAAAAGAGATTTCACAGGACACTTGCAGCAGAAACTTTCTGATTTCAGCTAACAGCTGCTCTTTAATCAGCTTTTCACTCTAAGAACTGCATCATGTCAGCCAGACAGGCACATGCCAAATTCCACCCCTCCTGCACCTGGAATTTCGTGATTTCCTCAACATGTCAGAAACCATTGCTGGAAACTGTCAGAGGATAAACACAGCAACCTCTGAGGCAGCCCCTTCCCCATCAGCTGCTGCCACAAGTCACACCTGATAATGGTTTTTTTGGAGTCTCTGCCCAGTGATAAACTCTGAGAGCACCACTGTGTCTTTTAAATCATTAATTAAACTCCTATCTTCATTCTCCAGAATAAATCCAGCTGGATAAATTTCAGTAATAAACTTTGTGTTGAAGACCAATTTTTTTTCTGCATATTGCTGCATAATTGAATTGTCAAAGGAATAAAAAACATATTCAGAAAACCTGAATGTTGCAAATGCAGTGTTTCAAAGCTGAAATTTGCAGTTCTTTTCTTTTTTTTGAAGAGTGATATAAGAAGATGCTTCTATTTCCTCTTGGCTATACACATTTATTTATCTATATATTTCTTCAGCTTGTCCCTTGAATTCAAACCATTAATTTAAAAATTCGAAACTATGAATTCAAAAAATTAATTAATGTTAATTAAATATATATTCTGGCCATAATTTGTTCAGAAGTGAAGCTACAAAAGGAGCTCTTAATGAAACTGTCAGACAAGCACCACAACAATTTCCCATTGTGGGAAGGAGGCGTCATTTCTGAGCAATGGTAACTCGAGAGGATCTCACCAGGCTCCAGCTGATGCCAAGGCTGCTCTCATTTTCCCAGTCTCACTTCCATAAATTAGCTGCAGGCCCCATGGACAGTCAGGGAGTATTGAGGGTTTTTTTTTTTTATGTTTGGAAATCCTCCACTTTTGTCAGATCTTTACCAGTGAGGTCAGAGCGGTGCCAAATGGCTGCGGCTCCGCAGTGTTTGTCACAAGGCAGGGATTCCTGCTCTCCCAAATCCCCCATCTGCTCCAAATCCCCTGACTCCAAAGGATTCATCAGGAGCCACTTTAACTACAGCCTTCTCACCAAGGCACAACCTGGACTTGGATCATTCTGCCACCCAGGGTTTGACTTTCTGAATTTAGATCCCCATCACAACATATTAGCACAGAAATACACATACACAAGACTGTATATAGAATTAAGGAGCTATACAGGTGCAGGACCAAACTTCATCCCCACTCTGGATCCTCTAGGAAATGCTGGCAGAGATAAAACTGTGACCAGCTGAAATTCCTGAAATTAAATCACCTCATCCTGTGAAGAACAGCTCTGGATGATCTAACAGTAAAATACAGGTTGCCCTGATGGATCTTTACACAAGATACTTTTCCTGGTAGAAGGAAAATACATGTACCACGAAAACAGACAGCTGAAACTAAGCAAAGTCAGCCTCACCACTCTGCTGAGTAACAAAATTTCACCTGCACTCAAAAAACGCTCAGGCCTGGTGCTGCTCTCTGTCATCTCCAGAGTGAGAAGTCAGCAGCAGATTGAGACCACAAACGTTTTAAATATATATTACATAAGCCATTCTGGGGGGATAATGAAATTTTCCATTCTCTCCAGCACAGAAGGAACATGCCTGGTGAAGAAAGTGGTTGTGAAGTATCATGCACACTGCCTCAAAGCCAGCCTTGAAACATGAGAGAATCCAATTCCACGAGTGGCACTTTGGTCAGACGCCAGCACATCATAATTTTATATCAGAGTTAGCTCCACAGAAAGATTAAATGCTACTCAGTACAAAAGGCACTAACTTTTAGTTCTCACAGCAGCATAAAGACCCTTTTTATGGAGACTGCTATAAACAACATACTTTCTTCCACCCCTCAAAGCTTCCTGCATTTTCCAAACGATCCTCAAAAGTATTTATTGAATCAACACACGGCCCAAAAATTGTTTACAAACCATAATGCAAAGTAAGAATGCTGCTCATTATTCTGTGCCTACAAATGTCCTTCGTGCTTGTTTAACAGGAACAGCATGTTTGCTACCATCCTGCAGAAGGAAAACAAAATTTGAAGTAGAGAAGTGTAAAATAAAGGCAATGTTTGTCAGATTTCCCTCTCTCCTGAATAAATGGGAAATATTCCCTGAAGATAAACAGCAAAATAGGAAAAGGTGTCTTTAACCACCACCTGGAATTACTTGGTTCCATGTGGAATTCCCTTCATCTCCCATCAAGATTTCTTAATTGGGAATGTTTTACTGTATTCTGACACTACATGCCATTGATTCCTGTGGAATTTCAAAGGCTGGTTTAAAACTGAGGAAATATTATACAGGGCAGTTGCTGCAAACATGTAAAGATATTTTCATGCAAATCTATATCCAACACACCACGCATAAAATGCTTTCCATCCCTCCCTTGTTTTTGCCCTTGAAATCCAGCTCAGAAGTGTCCCCTGCTGGCAAACACCTTCCCCTCACTCCAAGAGATGTCGAAAAGGCTCAGCTGCATCCAGCTTTGGGAGCAACAGAAATTCCTGGTGATTTTCATCAGTGACAACATTAATGTGGCTCAGCTGGGCAGGGACACTGGTCAGTACTGGAAACACCTGCAGCATCCCAGCTTTTCCTCAAAAAAAACCAGCTCCAAGAAAAAGGCTGAAAAAAATTTTAAAGAGTGAACAAATTAGGAGATAATCCAGCCTTCTAATAATTAGAGAATTCCAGAATGGATTGGGTTAGGAGGGACCTTAAAGATCACCTCATTCCCACCCCAGCCATGGCAGGGCCACCTCCCACTGTCCCAGGAGCTCCCAATGTCCAGCCTGGCCTTGGGCACTGCCAGGGATCCAGGGGCAGCCCCAGCTGCTCTGGCAATTCCATCCCAGCCCCTGCCCACCCTGCCAGGGAACAATCCCTGCCCAAGATCCCATCCAGCCCTGCCCTCTGGCAGCTTGAAGCCACATTTACAGGAGGCAGCACGAACAAAGCTCATTTGTCACTCAAATCCTGTCTCCCACCAGGATAAACAATCTGTCAATTGACCACTTGAATTTTTGTCTCACAAATCAGTAAAAGGCCTTTTATAGCTTCACAGCCATGCTGCACTATAGGGTATAAAAAATTTGCCTCTGAATAAAGAGCCAAGAAATTTTTCTTGAAAGATTTTCCTGTGACTGCGTCATTCACCCTCACTATCTTCTACCTGCAGTCTCTAGTTTATTCCTGATATCTTGAATTATCAGGGTGGGAAGAGCCCTTCAGGACCATCCAGTGCCCCCCCAGCCCCAGCACCATCACCCCAAACCCTGTCCCCACATTCAGACTCCTCTGGGACAATTCCAGTGACTCCAAACCTCCCTGGGCAGCTCATCCCAAGGCCTGACCGCTCTTCCAGGGAATTTTACTTTCCCAATCTCCACCCTGAGCCTCCCCTGGTGCCATTTGAGGCCATTTCCTCTCATTTTTTCCCTGTCCCTCCTGTCAGGAGTTGTGCAGAGCAGTGAGGACCCCCCTGAGCCTCCTTTTCTCCAGACTCCAGTTCTATGAGGAAGCTACAAATAAAATAATAAAGTAACAAAAGTAATAAAGTAATAAAAATGTGCAGAGTAACAGATGACTGAGGAGAAAGAAGAAAGATGTGCTAAAATACACAGAATTTATTCCACCACGTGGAATCAACGCTTGTGTGACAAGCATTACAAATGTTCACTGAGGAACAAGAGGAAATATCACTGAGATACAAAAACCAGACCAAAGCAGCTCTGAGCTGTTGAATTTGGACACAATTCCTGTGTGATTTCATTATCCTGAGTGCTAATGAAAGAAAAATAAGAAAAAAGGGAGCTACAGACTGTCAAAAACCACATTCTTGGAGAACAATTCCATTCAGACCCACACTCCAACACCAGCAAACAGCAGGAATCATTGTCAGAATCCAAACACTGACACTTCCCATGAATGACAAGACTAAAAAAAGTTTGCTTTATAATTTGTGTGGCCCTTCTGGGTTTGCAAGTTTTTGTTGTAAAGAAACAGAAGCGAATTTGAGGAGGGCAGAAGGAAGAACACAAAACCAGCAAACACAAACCCACCCTCTCTGCAAACACAGACAACTCAAAACCTTGCAGCCCAACAAATTCCTTTGAATTTATTATTGAAAAGACCCCTAAACCCACAGAGTTAAATTACAAATATCTTTAATTGATAGCACAGCTATCACTCTTAAGGTGAAGTTTTACAGATGCATTAAATCCATCCCCCAAAACCAGTAAGGTGCTTCATCAAATACACATTTTTATTGGTATAGATGCATTTATATTGCTGTATCTAATTTTTTTTTGCCTTGAAGCTAATTTGCCTTGAAAGATATTTTCATTTCTAGCCAAGAAACAAACTGGGGAAAGCTTTCAAGTACAAATGTTTTTGCTCATTTCAAATAATACGCATAATATATTAAAAAAAGTAAAAAAAAATATTAGACACAAATTATTTATCAGTGATTTATTCAGGTCTCTCACAGTCTGTTGTTCATTTAATATTTTTCTCAGGTCTTATGTTACTTCTGAGCCAGAGAAAAGAGCAAATTTCCATTCTGGAATAAATAATTCCAAAGGTATTTGGAATGTTTGGCTTTTGTTCTACTGCCTGTAAGTCAGGGATGATGCTCACACTTTGAGGATAACAGAAAACAAGCAGATCTCCCATTTTGTAGATTTTGCACTTTTGGTTCACTTATAAACCAAAAACTTGGATAATAAGAAAAACTCTGGAGTTTGAGTGTAACTACCCCTGATTTTAGCACTGGAAACTTTAAAAACCCCCAGAAGTTGAATCTCAAGTCCTCCAACACCCATGAATATGCATGGAAATATTTCAGAAACAATTGTCTCAAAATGTACCCTGAAATCAGGGTTCATTATAGTGTTAGCTGGGAGTTCAAATTTCCCATCCTCAAAGGAAGATTTATTCAGGATAAAGGAACTCCACATTTTCTTGGCTGACATAATGGAGCTGGAATTTAAAAGCTGACGATGCCACCCCAGAACCAAGACGTGGAAATCTGCTCTGACTGAGCTGATTCTGCTCCAGCTACTGAGTTACTCAAATACACCAAAATTTTTTGGAGCCTGAGGAGTTTTTACTCAAGTTTTCAGATGAGCAAATGTGTGGGTGTAACAATTCCTAGTGGGAATAATCACCACTGGGACAAATCTCTTTCTTCAAGGAGTAAATCCTCGGTTTGAAACCTAGGCTGAAACTCCCGGCAATAAAACACGATCCTGGCGTTTATGTCTGAAAAATTATCCTTGGAGGTGGCTGAAAGAGCAAATATTTGAGAGTTTAAAGGCAAAGCTGCAGAAAAAATCAGATCTCTATGCTTGGAGCTGCCACTGAACATGTGGGTGCCAGAGCAGGGGTTGGGACATTTGAGTCCCCCCCTCCCCACAGGGACACAGAATTTCCCTCTCAATTTCCTCAACTGCTCTGCAGCCCTGCAAGGAAAGGAGAAAAGACAAAGGTGCTGGGCTTTGGTGTCAATACTGGCCTCTAAAAATGCATTTAGCATCAAGTTGTGTAGATTTAATTAAGCTTTTAATCAGAATTTTGATTGTTCTTCATTCAAATGCTTTGTTGTTGTTGTAGCAGAATTCTGCCTAATATCTAAAATTCTTTAAGATGGGCATGACCATCCATTATTCAGACAGCAGAGCTATTATTTAAATTTAAAAATACAATAATTCCAGTTCTGATCACGTTTTGTTGGCTTTTTTTAATCCATGCAGCAAGACCTGGGTTTTAAGGTCCATGAACTGGAAATTAAAAACTTCAAAATGTGAATCCTAAGGAGGAAAAGAAACAAAATTTCCAACCCACCCCTCAGGAACAGCTTCAAATTCCACTGCAGAAGGCACCAAGCAAGACTCACAGAGTGGAGAGGAACATCTTAAACTCTTAATAATCACATTTTTGTCAATCAGCAGCATAGCTTTGATGGGATTATTAACAGCATCTCAACAATGACACAGAAAAATACAGAATTTACACAAAGGAAAAATCTATTTGCTCACAGAATAAAGTTTAGAATTTTATTTGATGCCCAAAATGTAGCAGAAAACAAATCTGGTGAAAGTTCTGAAGTGATAAAAGATGGAAGAGCTACCAAGGAAATCCCACAGAAGAGGGGACAGCTCTGCTGTCAATTAAAGAACTCCCCAAAGCAGCACTTAAAATTGAAAGAATTTTAAAATTACCCAAAAAAAAACCCCTCAGCTTTATTTTTTCTTAATGGAGTAGAAAATGCAGAGCAAACCCAATTATTATTTCTTCCTCATGAGCAGAAGAAGCTCAGGGTTCCTAAAATTAATTAGAAAAAATCTGAGCAGGTGAGGGGAACCAGCAGTTTTTAAACACAATGGAAACTCCATTTCCAGTTTGGGGGTGAGGAATTATTCCTGAGCTGCCAAGTCTCAGGAATAGTAAAAGTATTTTTCATTATTTTTGGATCTGTTAACAGGACCTTGAGTTTGTTTGACCATTCATTGACTCATTCTGGCATTTTTATTACAAGGAAATCTAAGAAAATCATCCCAAAATCACTTGCTGGCAACACAGTTAAAGGTTTCCTCAAATAATTCACATTTTTTGTATCTCCTGGCTCTCTGGGAAAGCAAGGAGACCTATGGAGAACAGGATGGATGGAGAAAAAGAAATGATTTGTGAGAAAGCTAAGCTCTAACACATTCATTATTTATTTTATAAATAAATAATATGTGTTAATATTATAAATAATAAATAATAATGTGCTCTGTCCTCGTTAGGAACTGCAGTTGTAACACACAAGTTGCAATTTCCTTTTACAGTCTGGAATTATATCATAATTATATCATAATTCCAGAGGGAAAGACATTAAAACAATTAATAAACACAGCAAAACTACCATTAAAATATGTGAATAAAACAATTAAAATCACGTGAAAAGACAGTAAAATTAATAAAGTTTAGGAATAAAATAATTTATTAATAGAATTTAGGAGTAAAATTTTAAAAACTAATTGTGGTATAAACTTTAACTAAAGAATATACAGTTAAAATATCTTTACCTGATGGTCTGCAACCCTGGTATATGCCACTAGATGGCAAGTTTGGATAGAAATTAGCTGAATTTGAATTTATGACACTTTTGAAAGCTCCAAAGGCATTGGATAGAACCAATCATGAAAAAAATAAATAGTGAAAGAGGAGAACAAAAATAGGAAGAGTTCAATAAGTAAGTCTTGTGTCTAGAGCACATTTAATGAAAGTCAGAAAGGTTAAATGGGTTTTATTTATTTCCACACTGCCACACAAACAGAGAATCAATTCACCCACGATTTTGATGTTTTAAAGAAAAACAAGTGAAAAATGACAGTTTTATATATTCTTCACAATTCTGCAGAGCAGTGGCTCATTGAGAGCTGACATTTCAATTATAAATATTCCCAGGAAATGTTACAACACTCTCAGGAATCAAGATTTTCCCTGAGCAATCCTAGACCCTTCCCTATTCACTCTGCTCTTCACAAATCTGCATTTCCTCTTTTGAGGAGAAAAAAAAAAGGAATTCCTCTTGCTATGCAGAATTTTTTATCCTGATTTAAAAGAAAAACAAATCCTCTTTTCCAAAGCAGTTCTAGCTCACTACAGCCTTAACAAGGCATTAAAAAGTTCTTACCAGAAATAGAGCAAATATAGAAATACAGTAAAATGAACAAAATTCCCTGTGGTGAAATCCAGAACTCATTCTAGCAGAGAACAAAACAGCAGTGGATTAAAAATTAAACTTTGTGTTTACCTGTCTGTTGAAAACTCTACAAACAAACACTGCAGGGTTGAAGAGAACACTGAATTTCCCTGGCAGGGGAAATCCCAGCTTACCTCGTCTGGAGAGAGCAGATAAATGGGTGTTAACACAGGAATTTCACTCTTTTCACAGCTCAGCCCAAGGCAAGTCAGGATCTCCTTGAGAACTTCATATCTCTTGGAATTGCTCAACTTGAGCAAATTAAAATCCTCTTCAGTTTGCACATCCAGGGAATTGCTGTGCAGCTCCAAATGGGCCTGACAGGACAAGTATATTAAATTAGTAAAAGATTTTTAAACTATTAAATAAATAAATAAATTTTAAATAAATTTTAAATAAATTTAAATATTTTTTAAAATATTAAATTAGTAAAAGATTTTTAAACTATTAAATAAATAAATAAATTTTAAATAAATTTTAAATAAATTTAAATATTTTTAAAATATTTAATATATTTTCAATAAAATATATTTCAATATAAATAAATATATTAAAAAATAAAATCAGTTTCCAGTTCAGGGATCAACAGCTGTCAATACACCACGATTTCCTCTGAAGCCTACCCAAAATTTCACTTTTTAGTAAACTTTTTCTGGAGGAGATGACCAAACTTGTATTTACCAATTTAAATTTAACCTTCTGCTTCAGAAGTCATATTGTGGCTTGTACACAAGCAGAATTCAATTACAATTAAAATGACAGTAAAATCGAAATTCCATTAAAATTCCATTAAAATTCCATTAAAATTGAAAGAGCTTTTTAGAAGTTGTACAAGACAGGGAGAACTCAAGCAAGTCACATGAATTTAGTGGAAATCAGTGCAGATAAAGAAACCCTTCTGTCCAAAAAAGTTCCTTTCTCACCTGGTAGAAAATCACTCCTCACAGCTGAAGCAGATCCTTAAAAGTTGAAATAAAATGCAAGAGGAAAAAAATATCCTTCCCAGACCTCTTTTGTGTCCCAAGATATTTCAAAGCCATTGTACTCTCTGCAGATTCATTAATTGCTATTAAATAAAGCCCTTATTTTTGTTCATTTCTTCCATTTTACAAAATGTAATGATGTCCTTTGTGGTTTATATATATTTTTATATATTGAATTTCAGGGAAATGAATGAGTGTGGCTGCCCAAGGCCAGGCTGGATATTGGGAGCTCCTGGGACAGTGGGAGGTGTCCCTGCCATGGCTGGGGTGGGATAATTTTAAGATCTCTTCCAACCCAAACCATTCCATGATTGTATAAAAATCATTAAAAAGGAGGCAGGACACACCCACCCACCAGAGGAGTACAGAAAAAAGGGAAACAAATCTACCAGAATATTTCATGGCTGATGTCACTGCCTGTCCCCTGGAAACAATAAGAGCTTTTCAAATCCAGACTGGAAGTCATTTAGAATTATAAAATGCCACACTAATCCTTTTAATCTGATTTTTGAAGCTGTGCTCTGATGCCCTTCTTTCTTTTCCTGGGGAAAACCTCTGGAGTATTAAGTTTTACAACAGCAGGAGGATCAATTTGAAGGGTGCAACAAAGCAGAACTTGCAAGGACAGAATCAAATCCATTTTCTGGCAGCAGCACATGGGTGGCAGAGCTGCCTACAAAAAATAGCAATAAATATACTACAATGTCAAACAGAGTTCCCAAAAATCCAACAGATTTCAGTTGATAAAAGACAAAAACACTTCTAAGAAACCCCCTGAATATTTCTGAGCTCCATAACTGCTACAAGAGTCTTGACATCTGATCCCTGAGCAGTTAAATTTCAGTGCCCTGGGCTCCTGAGAAAGTTCCCTACCTAAAATATTGGTAAAAATCAAACCTTTCATAAAGTTTGTTCATCTTTTATATTCCTTAACTTCATCTTGGAAATTAAACCTGTCTCTGTTTTTCTCAATGTGTTTGGCAGATTTATTTCTAAACTTCATGGTACCTCTTATCAGCCTTTCCATCACTTAAAACTTTAACTGGGAATATTTCAATCATTTCAATAATCAGTGACCATCATTTACCTTCCCATGGAAGCTTCCTCACCCATTATCCAGAAGGTAAAATTAAGAAAAAAAATATTATGAACACTTGAACTTCTCCGTTTAATTTTTTGAGGGTTTTTTTGGGCTGTTTTGGTGGGTTTTTAACCAGAAATCAAAACATCATAATACTGGAGAGGCCCCTGTTTCCTGGGATATTATTTTTAAGTGGAATGAATGATTTTGGCTTATCCTAGACTACCCCAATTCCACCCCCCAGATTCTCTATTTGGTAGGAGCAGAATGTTTAACATTTAAAGCTTTAAAGCCTGAATAAGGACTCAGGAAACGAAGTTTCCAGCAAGGTTTATTCTGCACTTCTTGCTTTGCCAAAATTCCTATTTTTGTAAGGATTTTGTGGAGTTTATTTCCCAGCTCCCAAGATCTGCTCAAGCTGTACTCCTGTACCACTTCCAGCAGGCAGAAAGGGAAAGCTCTGCTCTGGAATATGACAAAATCCCAGAAAAACTGGGGTTGGAAGGGACCTCTGGAGATGATCCACCCCAACCCCCTGCTCAGGCAGGGTCACCTGAAGCAGGGGACACAGGAAAGTGTCCAGGTGGGTTTGGAATGTCTCCAGAAAGGGACACTCCATCACTTCCCTGAGTGAAGTGCCCCTCCATGGAAGGAGATTCCTCCTCATGTGGAGGTAGAACTTGATGGGGTTTAGTTTATGGCCAGTGCTCCTTGTGATGTCACTGGGCACCACCAGGAAGTTTGGCACCATCCTCTGGCACCCAGATATTGGAGGTATTTCCATGGATTGATGAGTAAAATTCCTGCTTCCTGCACAAAACTGTTCCTTGTTTTACCACCCTCTGTGATCTTGCCTGATCCACACATGCCTGGCTCCATGGTGAAAAGCAGGAATCGTTTCCACAGCAGTGACATTCCCATTCTTTAACACCAAGAGAAACCCACCCTGTACATCCAGGACCTCCATTTATACCTGGCAGGGTGGGCAGGGGCTGGGATGGAATTGCCAGAGCAGCTGGGGCTGCCCCTGGATCCCTGGCAGTGCCCAAGGCCAGGCTGGACATTGGGAGCTCCTGGGACAGTGGGAGGTGGCCCTGCCATGGCTGGGGTGACACTGGATGAGCTTTAATTCCCTCCCAACCCAAACCATTCCATGATTCCCCTCCTCCCCTCAACAGGAATCCCCAAGAACATGCAATGGTAACAACTTTTTAGGACTGCACACCATGAAGCAATGAGGAAATGAATTCTCCCCTGCTCCCTGTACCTGGGAAAGGATGGCTTCTCCTCCACTGCTCCCATGAGGCAGATGCACAATAACCATGTCTTTATCAGCATTATTTAATCGACTCAACACCTTCACTCTGCTGGCATCTCCCTTCATCCCTTCCTCAAAAACACAGCCACTGACCAGGAGGTTCAGCTTCACCTCGGTGCTGTCCTTTTTAGAGACCAGCAGCTCATGCACAGCCTTCCTCAGTTTGTTTTTGTGCTTTATCTGCACGCCCCCAAAGGTGAAGGACGAAGAAAACCCAAGAATCTTCCCCCCTTTGGACAGAAATTTCATAAATTGCTTGTGGCTGCCCTCAGGAATGGGCTCCTCTGTGGCAATGACCAGCAGCAGGGAGTTGTCAATCCAGGGATCCCTGAGCACTCGCTCCTGGTGCAGCTGGTAGATGGTGTAGCTCTCAGCATCGATGCATTCCCTGAGGACTGACTTCACCTGCTCAAACCTCTCTTTGGCAGCCTCAGAGCCCAGGTAAATCAATATATTAGGGGGTTTCCCAGTGAGGTTTATTCTTTTCATTCCTTTTTCCAGCTGTTCATCCTCCTTCTCCTCCGTTCTGCTGCTGCAATCATCGGGAAGCTCGGGAATGTTTTCTGCAGAGGCGAATTTCACCGATTCAATGGTGCTGTTTTCAAGCTGCAGACACTCGTGGCAGCTGGAAAGGTGCAAGTGGTGATGCTCCCCAACTCCTGTGTCCTCATGCTCCCTTTCTTCTTCCAGCTTGGATTTCTCCTCCTCACCTCGTGCTAATCCTGATTTCCCAGCAGGAGTTACTGCATCCATGTCTGTGCTTTTCTCTTTCACCGATGGTGCCTCCTGTGCCAACTGCTTCAGAGCAGATTCCTCTAAATGGACAGCTGGAAAAAGTGAAGTGAACATAAAAAAAAGGATTGGAATAATGAGATTGAAAGGGTTATGATAAATATCATTAACAGCAGAACTTAATTTCAGTACAAATGCTCTGTCACAGCAAGAATTTCACTTCTTTGACACAACAAATCCTATTTCCCCCCCCAGAACAACAAAGCTTGGCACCTGTAAGATAAATCTAAAGACAAAATGAAGAAAACACCTCTGGAAAAATACTGCTCTTCTCAGGAGGGCAGGGTTTAAAGTCACTTGCTGCTGTTTTGAAATCAACTCTTCTGAAATAAGCTAATAAAGTGATGGTATTGGGTAATACAGATATTGAACCACATCCCTTGCACTGCTGAAGGCTGCAGATAAAGGCTTGGCACAAGAAAAGGGAGGAAAAAGATATTTGAACTGATTTCAGTCTGCAGAAAGGGAGAGAGACCCACCCACAGCAGGATCTGGGAACTAAGAATCCAAGGGAAAACAAGAAAATAAGAAGAACTGTTAAAATATTCCCCTTTCCCCCTGAAAATGATAGAAATCCAAAGATAATTCATAGCAAATACAAGTGAGAAGAGCAAAGATGATTACTGCAAGCATGAAAAGTGCAGAGCAAAGAGGAGAGAAAAAAAACTCTTCACAAGGGAGGGCTTCTTCAGCTGCTGAACCAGGAAAACACCTCAAGGCAAAATCTGAACAATTTTACTGAATCCTCCACTCACACAAAACCAAATAAATTTATTGTACTTTTAATTCAGGGAGGAACTTGATTAACAACATTTTGTTGCAACACATCAGATCAAACTTCAACCCCTTTCCTTATGAAACTCATCCCCTTTGGAGCAGAAACATGAAGCAAGATTTACTTTTTTTTAATATCTCAAAGGAATTTTACAGCTTCCACCCTCTGTTATTCCATCTAGAGCCTCCCCCAGCCTGTTCTGGAGCAGCTTCCACACAGCACTGGAAGCAAAAAGAGGCAGAAAACATTTTAAAAAGAGAGTGACTAGGACACTCTCAGCTTCCATCCTTCCTTGGGGGAATATTTATGTAGAACAGCACCAAGAGAGACAGAATTTCCCATCAGATTCCTTTGGGAGAATACTCCTGTCCTCCTGCACTTTAGCTAAATGTTGTGGATTTTGTCATTTTTTTAATTTCTGCCAGTGCACTGTGATCTACATCAAAAAAAAACCAGCAAAGCAAATACAAACCCCATAAAAAAATCCCACCCCATGTTCAGCTTTGAATACACTTTCATTTCTAATATGAAAAAAAAAGAGAATGTTTGCTTAAGAACTTCCAGTTATATGGGGTTTTTTTGTGGTTTTTTTAATAGATTTGTTAATCTAACAGACAAAACTTGAAGAAAATATTTTCTAACTTCTGGTTTGGAGCACCCTGGGATAGTGGAAGAGGTTCCAGCCCACAGCAGGGAGTGGGAATGGATTATTTTAAGGTTTCTTCCAACCCAAATCATTCCACTATCCTATGAAATTAAAACAGAGCTACAGAGGGATCAACTTCCTGAAATCCCAACAGGAAGAAAACACTGCCAAAATAAAAGCAAATTTTGCAGCTAGGTATAAAAATTATGCACAAAATCCTAAAATAACCATGAACAAAATATGTTGTGCTATTAAAAACGATCAGGAGGATACTTACAAACAATCCTGTGTGGCACCATCCCGTTATCCATCTGCAGCCTGTCTTCCAGGAAGGCTATTCCAAGGCTACTGAAATTATCTACACTGGCTTCAGCAATTAACTTAAAAGGTTCACCAGGTTTATAGGCCAAGGGTGAACAAAAGTCTGACCACTTCACAATCTAGAACAGAGCATATGGATGGCTTTCAGTTGGGAAAGGTTATGGAAAAATTCCCAAGTATCAATAATATTGTGAGTTTGTAAGAGGAACTGCAGGAGAATTGAATGCAACCTAAAGAATTTACTGAGGGAGGGTTGCTTTAGGCAGCAAAGATTGAGCCCTGATGGAACAGAACAATAATCACACCAAGTGTTGGGAGAAAACTGGGAGTACAAAGGAAGGAATCATTCCCAAAGGTCAAAGCCCTGAAAGTTCCAAGCAACAAAATGGCAGCAGAGCGTTGTCACATTCTGTAAGAAAAAAAACCTGTTTGGATTTGTTTCCTTCAGCACAAACTGCAAGCAAGAATGCTGATAAAAAAAAGAACAAAAGTAAACCACAAAAGTTTAATAAAAATTATCAGAAGCATTAACTAAATCCTGAGGGTTCAAGGTGTTTCTCTACATCAAAAATTCCTTTCTCCAAGAAAGAAACATTGCACAAGGAGGAGACACAACTGGATACACAAATCAGTTGTTCGCCTGTGAAGAAATATTTACAGACAAGGAAGCAGCACCTGCCTTCATGACCTAAAAAAAAAATAAATCAGCCTTTCCCATATTCCAAAAACTGGGAGTCAAAGTGCAATTCCCACAGAGCAGATGCAGCACTTGGGAACCACTTCCAGGAGGTTCAGCTTTTCATCAGCACACACCAGATGTAAAACTGACTGAAGTAAAGAAAAACTTATTGTGAATGAACAAAGTGAGGGTGAGCTGTCAGTTATTCTACTTGTTCATAATTAGTCCATCAGCTAAATCTACCTTTTTATTTAATTAAATGGTTTATACAAAATCCAAGAGAATCCTCCTCCAACTTTTGATTTTGTGGTATTTCCCAAGGGAACAAGAAGAAAGGGCAAACAACTTTGATGGTTCTGTCTCCTTTCTAAGCCATTCTCAAAGACAGATTCTGATCAGCACAACCCAAATGAGGCCATTCAGTCACAGAATGGGTTGAAGGAACCTTAAAACTCATCCCATCCCAGCCCTGCCATGGCAGGGCCACCTCCCACTGTCCCAGGAGCTCCCAATGTCCAGCCTGGCCTTGGGCACTGCCAGGGATCCAGGGGCAGCCCCAGCTGCTCTGGCAATTCCATCCCAGCCCCTGCCCACCCTGCCAGGGAACAATCCCTGCCCAAGATCCCGAGATCCAGCCCTGCCCTCTGCCCCTGGCAGCCATTCCCTGGCTCCTGGCCCTGCAGCCCTTGGCAATTGTCTCTCTCCAGCTTTCCTGGGGCTCCTTCAGGCCCTGCAAGGCCACCCTGAGCTCAGCCCAAAGCTTCTCCTGGCCAGGCTGAACAATGGCAGCTGGGCCAGCCTTTCCTGCCAGCAGAGCTGCTCCATCCCTCTGCTCATCCTGGAGCCTCCTCTGGGCTCTCTCCAGCAGCTCCAGCAGCTCCCTGGGCTGGGCCAGGTGGTCTCTCTGCAGGTGGGGTCTCAATCCATATTTATATTTATGGCCTTTGGGACATCTAACAAGAAACCTGGTTGGGATCTTCTGATCTGTGACTTCTGCTAACCCTTAGTGAAAAAATTCCCTTTCCAAAAGGAAAAGGGGAGCAGTGCATGGGGCTTTGGCACTTTGAAACTCCAGCTCTGTGGCACCAGAGCACGTCCCAGGTTCAATGTGACTGCCAGAATATTTAAATACTCTTTCTCATCCAAAGAAAAGGCACCAGCAGGTGTGTGTTGGTGGGCCACTCCTGGAAACTGTGAGGAAGGTTTGTTGATGCTCTTGATCTTTCTTTCGTGGCACCAAGTAAAATCTCAGGTGCAAAATGTAGTTATTGCTGCATAGTGCAAATAAAGTGAGCCCACAGAAGGAGCTCACAAAGTAAAGCTCTTGCCAAAACCTATGACCCTGAAATCCTGCTCAAGCAACAATCCACTGGATCCAGAGCAGAGTAAAAATCTTCAGGGAATATTTTCCAGCTTTCCTGCTACAATTTGAAATCAAAATTCTGTCAGAATAAAGGATGAAAGGCCAGCTCTTAGCAAGAGATGAGACATTATTCACACTCCTGTTTTCTGTGTCCCCTCATTTTCACCAGTTACAGATCACTGACAGTCATACAAAAAATGGCTTTACAGGCCAGAAGTTCCCCAAGAGCAATGTGTTCCCACAGCTCCTGGCTGTGGTGACAACCAGAAGTACCAAAATTAAGAGCATTTACTGGGTTCACACAGAAGAACAAAAACAAAATAAACCGGCAGTCTTTTTCCTCTTTAGGTTTGATTTTTTGCCTGGACTATCACTTTTGAGCTTTCTAAATCAAATTCATTATTAATGTCCACATGAGAATGCAAAATTTTCCGTGAGAATACAAAATTTTCCATCCTGAAGAAAACAAAAGCAAACCCAAGAAGATTGAAAAAAAAAAAAAAAATTAACCCCAGAAGAACAGATAATTAGAGCTTCAATGAAGATGTTATTGTGGATCTTTCTGCTACAAGAAGTAAAAATGAAATAAAAATCTTCCATCTGAGCTGTCCCAGCACTGCCCAGGTGCACTCTGAGGAAGAGGGAGGGCACAGCTTGTTTATCTCCAGAAGCAGAGCCCACCTGGATGGATTCACCTATCAAAGGCAATAAAATCATTCCCAAACCAGCTAATGAAGGTTTTCTCCAAGGAAATGTGTACCCAGTGGGATCAGGACCAGAGGATTTGAGCAGAAAAGGTCCCACCAAGCTCTGGGTGCCTTGGAGCTCCATGAAGCCAAGGATTTCCCCTGAAGCAGCACTTCTGGATATCAGTCCTGACTAAGAGGCTCCAAATCCATGTTCTGTCCTGGAACTGGCAGGGGGTGAAGGCACTCAAAGTCTGATTGCAGCCCCAAACCCAGAGCTGAGCCCATTCCCAACCTGCCCTCAGATAAATCTGTTTCCCAACCCCTCTGCTCCCCATGTTCACTCCAGCAGGGATCATCTCCTGGAAAAAGTGACCTGGAAGACACAGGATCCTCATGCAGGGAAGCAGACAGGCCATGAGCACCTGGGAATGGGATCTCCTGGAACTCCAAGGAGGAGTCTGAAACCTGATTCCAGGAAATAAGGGTGACAGATGGCCCTTTAGGGACACTCAGGACAGTGTCCACGGCCCCAGGGGTGATCCCAGCCTAGGGCAGAGCAGCCTGAATCATGGAAGAGCTCTGGAATCCCAGCAGGCAGCCCAGATGTTTTATTACAGACTTCACAGACACATCCTGACACTCACATCTGCCCTTTTCTCCATTCCCTGGAGGCAGTGAGATCCATCTCTCCTCTCTCACAGCCTTCCAGTGCCTGAAGTGGGATTAAAAAAAGCAGAAGGATTTTCCACAAAGGCCACTGTCCCAGGAGCTCCCAATGTCCAGCCTGGCCTTGGGCACTGCCAGGGATCCAGGGGCAGCCCCAGCTGCTCTGGCAATTCCATCCCAGCCCCTGCCCACCCTGCCAGGGAACAATCCCTGCCCAAGATGCCAAGATCCAGCCCTTCCCTCTGCCCCTGGCAGCCATTCCCTGGCTCCTGTCACTCCAGCCCTTGTCCAGAGTTGCTCTCCTGGAGCCCCTTCAGGCCCTGGAAGGGGCTCTCAGCTCTCCCTGGAGCTTTCCCTTCTCCAGGCTGAACAATCCCAACTTCTCCCAGTCTGGCTCCAGAGCAGGGGGGCAATTCCCACCCACAGCCAGGGAAAAACACTACTGAAAAGTCTCAACAAAATGCCTCTGGATCTGTTCAAAACACACAAAAAGAGCTTAATTATGAACAGTGATGTGAATAAAGCAATTCCCTTTTTACTCCCAATAACATCACAAACCATCTGTAACCCCTTCTGAGCAAGAAACAAAGAGAGATTCTCACCTCCTTTGAAGAGTCAGGTCCTTTCTGCAAGTTCTCTGTCTGAGCAGAAACGCTTTCTGTCACAAAAGCGATGTGTTCTGCTGGCAGCAACTTCTCAGGATGAATAAAGGGAGAAACGAGAAGCACACTCCACCTGTTCAAGTCATCAAGGAACTGAAAGAAATGGGAAAGGAAAGTAAGCCTGTACAGGAAGCAGCTAATTTAAGAATTCCTTTTTAAATTATGCCCAGCTTAAATTCAAATCTGACCCTCCAGCCTTACAGGAAGGGTGATGATTATTCACATTCCACATGAGACAAAAAAAGGGACACAGTTCTGAGCCATTACAAAGGAACACTAAAAGTAAAACTGAAAGTGGAAACCCACGTTTTTAAGCCAACTCAAACCCCAGCTTTCAGCTTTACAGGAGCAGAGACTGGAACACAAAACCCCTGAGCTGCTGGCACTGTGACTCTTGTGGGACATTTGCCACTGGCAACATCCCTCATTCACCTGATCCTCCTCTCCCATTCACACTGAATATTGAATGCTCAGGCATCTGCATCAAAATTCCTCATCCACTATAAAACTCCTAAAATATAAAGAAATAATTCATTCAGAATAAATTTTTCCATAAGTTGTTCTACCCACCACTCAGCAGAGCACTGGACAAAAGTTTTCCTCATTAAATTACAAGAGATTCTCTCTCTTGCCCCCACCAAGGAACAAATAAAGCTCAAAAACTGCAATCAGCAAACCAGCAAACACGTTTGAGACACCTCACAGCTTCTGAGTAAAACACTACATCAATTTTTAATTTTTCTGTAGATTTTGCATTGAACTTCATTTGTCTAACACACTGAAAAAACGGCAAACATTAGAAATAACTGTTTTGTTTCTGCCACACTATGAGCACACGCCTTCAGTATTTCCATGTAGAGGCAGGGGAGAATTCCCCTGTGGCACTGAATTCTAACACTAAATGTGTTGATCACTGCACACCTTAAATGAAACCACAGAATGCTGAGGCTCTGGGGGGCAGTTCACTGATCCAACCACCCTTGCTGAGCACAGAAGCTGCACAAACAAACGCTGATTTCTCCCACAGGAAAGTGAACTGAGCTCAGGAAGCTTTAAAGCACCTTAAACATCCGATTTGGCTAAAGATCAAACAACAAAAAAAAAAGCCTTTACAGGTTATGATTTATGACTTGCTAGTGTCTTAAGCAAGCTACTGATCACAGTCCAAGCTACTGAGAGAGCAAAAGAGCTCTGCTGGCTGCCTAGAAGCTAAAAAAAATAATCTTAATTAACATTTTATCTCTTCACAGGTGATGTAAAGAGCTCCCCAGCAATGCAGAGCCAGAGCCCTCACACGGAGGTGCAGCACAACAGGACCTGCCCCAGGGATCTTCAAACGCTGTCACCACGTATTTTAAAGAGACAAAAATATATTGAATAACAGCCCTGAGTCTATGCCAAACTTCATGTCAAGCTGCAGTTCCCTAGAGGGCTTCCTAGCTCCCAATAAACCGAGCAGATTATAAAATCAGTCTGCATGAATAGCACTGCAGACAGAAAAAAATGTGCTGGCTGTGCAAGGACTGAGGAGAAGCTGTTTTAGAAACGAGCAGGAGTGGAGCAAAGAGCAGAAATCAGCTGAAATCCTCTTCACAGAACAATAATCCAGAGGCAGAACTCCTCTAAACACAGCTTTGTTTTGTTTTTGAGAGCTTTATTGGAATGTGAATTAAGCATTTAACTTGGCTGTGAAAGATTCTGAGATTGCCACCATCGCTCTTGAGTGTGAAATAATCAGTTCATTAAATAGCAAAAAAAAAAAAAAAAGTTTTAAATAGAACCAACTCCATAAGCATTTCTAATCTTGCTTTCCCTCACTGCGAATGTTCTCTTTACCCACTGAACTTATGAAAAGCTTCTCTGCTTCCTGAAGAGCACTTAGCCACTGACACGCTCCATAAATCCCTTCCCAGCCATGCCTGGAACAACTGAAATAATTCCCAACCACACACACATCAACATCAGCAAAAAGCAGAGATCAAGAAAAGCCTTACCCAGACCAATTCTGACATTTAGTGACAAATTTAAAGAAATCCAACATTCATTTAAATAAATCAGACTAGCTGGGGGCAGTGCCAGGGGAGTTCCACTCCTAATCCTGAAAGTCAAGCAAGCTCACTTTCAGTTTTGCTTCCAGCAGTGCCAAGTGGAACTGGTTCAGGCACAGGATTTTTCCAGTGTCATGGGCTGCCACAGCCTCCCCCACCCCTGGGGAGTTAAAAAACTGCCATTTTCATTCTTCACCACATTTTCCTCACTTAAAACAACATTTTATCTGGGGAGGAGAGCACAGCCCTCAGTAACCAAAGGCCCAGTTCACATTCCAGGGCAGATCCAGCAACATTTTAAACTCCTGCCACCAATCTTGAATGCAAAAACACGGTGCATATTTTTAGACTGAAGCCTTATGTGTGCTCAAAGTATGTTGATGAAATGGAAAGAGGCTTTTCCCAGGGACGTGGAGTGGCAGGACAAGGGGGAATGTTCTTATACTGAAAGTGAGCAGGTTTAGATGGGATATTAGGAAGAAAAGCTGTGAGGGTGGGGAGGCCCTGGCACAGGGAGCCCAGACAAGCTGTGGCTGCTGGAAGTGACCAAGGCCAGGCTGGACATGGCAGGGGGCTGGAACAGGATCATCTTTAAGATCCCTTCCAACCCAAACCTTTCTGCGATTCTATGAAATTCTACCAAGCTCTCCCACCCAAGCTTTCCTATAATCATCGTCTTTGCAAAGCTGCACTTAATACATATACAAGCATATATATACATATGAATTTGCAGCACCCAGAGCATCCCTCAGCCCATTTCCTATCCCAACAAGCTCCAGCAAGCAGCGAGGACAGGGAACCACACCCGCACTAAAATTTCCCACTAAAGCGACCGCTCGGGTGTCGCCTCCTCCTCCCCCCTGGCTGTGACAGCGCCTGGGAATTCCCTCTGCGCGTTCTTTTTCCCAATCCCAAATCCCTGCCCGCCACCAATCCCCAAAATCAAACCCCATCCCCGTTGCTCCGCGGGGCCGGGATGCGCATCCCCCGTTCCCGCGGCAACAGCCGCATCCCCGCGGTTCTACCTGCGCCTCGCCGGTGTAGAACACCTTTCCGCCGATGCGGAGGCAGACGCGCTCCTCGGGCTGCGGCTGCCGGGCGCAGAAGGTGAAGGAGCAGCGGGAGCGGTGCAGTCTCCTCACGGTGCTGCGGACGAGCGCGGCCGAGCGCGGCCCCCAGCGCGCCCACAGGTAAAGGTAGCACAGCGTGATCAGCATGGCGGGCGCGCGGCCCCGCCCACCCTTCCCGCCCCGACCAATCGCAGCGCCGCGCGTCAGTGAGGGCGGGCGCGTTCTCAGCGCTGATTGGCTGGCGGGGCCCGGCGCGCGTGGCGCCCCGCCCCTTTTGCACCGTCGCCTTCTCCCCCCTCCTCCCGTCAGTGTGAGGGGAAGGCGGCGGGCTGGGGACGCGGCGTTGTGGGAAATGTGCAGTTCTGCGGTGTAAGAAGGAATAAAGAGTGCTCAAAATCGTTAAAAGTAGTTCGGGGCGCTGTCTCTGCAGTGCGTTAGTTGTAGACGTGCTCTGGAGGAGGAAGGAGCAGGAGCAGGCGCAGTCTTCTCGTCTCCGGCGCCACGACTCGGCTTTTCTAGGAATCGCAGAATGGTTTTGGTTAAACGGGACTTAAAGATCACCCAGCTCCACCCCCTGCCATGGGCAGGACACCTTCTACTATTCCAGGGTGTTCCAAGCCCCAGTGTCTAACCTGGCCTTGGGCACTGCCAGGGATCCAGGGACAGCCCCAGCTGCTCTGGGAAAACATTTTCCAGTGCCTCAGCACCCTCACTTAAAGAATTTCTCCTTAACATCCCATCTAACTCTACTTTCTGCCAGTTTGAAGCCATTCCCTGGCTCCTGGCCCTGCAGCCCTTGGCAATTGTCTCTCTCCAGCTTTCCTGGGGCTCCTTCAGGCCCTGCAAGGCCACCCTGAGCTCAGCCCAAAGCTTCTCCTGGCCAGGCTGAACAATGGCAGCTGGGCCAGCCTTTCCTGCCAGCAGAGCTGCTCCATCCCTCTGCTCATCCTGGAGCCTCCTCTGGGCTCTCTCCAGCAGCTCCAGCTGCTCCCTGGGCTGGGTCCCAGGGCTGGGGGTGGTCTCTCTTTAGGTGAGGTCTCACCTGAGCAGGGCACAGGGACAGAATTCCCCCCTCGCCTGCTGCTTCCACCAACTGTGATGGAGCCCAGGATAAATCTTCTGCTTCTCCAAATCTCAAACTATCCTGATGGACAACAGGGAAGGATTTAATCTTCCTCAGGAATGACTTCACATTGCTACCTTACCTTTTTCCAAGACTGATGGGGTCCTAAAGGCAGAGCATTCCGTTTTGTATCCCACACAGAACCAGGAGAAGACACCTGTCCCCAGATCCCATTCCTGAAGCCACCAAAGCCACAAATGGGTGCATTTAATTTCAACTGGGTGTTGGATTCACCAAATGAGAAAGGGCTGAACACTGACTGGACCAGAGTGAAGAACAGCCTGGCAGGGAATAAAACTGTAGGATTAACATGTGCCAGATGTGTATAAGAGACAGAGAAAGGGCTGAACACTGACTGGACCAGAGTGAAGAACAGCCTGGCAGGGAATAAAACTGTAGGATTAACATGTGCCATGTGTGCTGCAAACATAAATTGCTCCTTCAGAACTCACACCAGACAGCAAGTTACACTTTACTCCTCCAATATATCTATGCACAAAAGTTATCAAATACTTTCTGAATTGTATAGGGCAAGTAATCACAACACAGCTCTGGGAAAGAAAGGTGTGCAGCAGTCTGATCCTAGCAGATAATCACTGTGTGAGTGAAAAGAGGACATAGAACAAAGATGCAAAATGCAAGGCTACAAGAAAGAAGCCAACACCTACATTGACAGACACCTGACAGTTGTTTCCTGAACAGGGTAGGAAGCCACAACCTTTTTTTATTTTTCTGAACTCAAGGTCTTGTCCTGCACTTGGGAATTTAGTGCAATAGGTATCCTAAAATAACAGTTATCCCTAAGTGGATGTCTAGCAATAGCATGCTGCCTCTGCAGATAAACAAGGAACAAATTGGCTCTGCCCTCACATTTCAAGTGAAAGGAGGGGAGGAAATGGTTTTAAGTTGTGCCAGGGGATGTTCAGGAAAAGTTTTTTTTCTGTGGAAGAGCGGTCAGGCCTTGGGATGAGCTGCCCAGGGAGGTTTGGAGTCGCTGTCCTTGGGATTGTTCAGGAGGAGTCTGGATGTGGCCCTTGGGGACAGGGTTTGGGGTGGTGCTGGATGATTGATCCTAAAGGGCTCTTCCAGCCCTGAGGATTCTGTCATTGTCCAACCTTGAACATCTCCAGGAATGGGATAATATTTCCACAACTCACAGCACAAACAGATTACAGTTTCAGTTGTAAGGCCAAACATTTTAAGTAATTCTTCATCTCAGGCTTCAGAAACACCAATCTTGTGCTGCTGCCATATCCTGCCCTCCACAGAGAGGAGCAGATCTGCAGTGCTCCTCACCTGGCACCTCACACTGCTCCTTTGTGTGACTTCACCTTGTGCAGGAAGTCCAAACACTTAACCGGGCACATCAAAAGAAAGAAAACAATCTCCAAAGCAAGCTCTCAACTCTGGAATTCACTTTCCCCAGGGTTAGTTCAACAGCACATGCACTGCTGACCCCGGGGTCTGCACAAAGCTGAGCTGTTTTTGTAACCTTTCCATGGGCAGGAACGTGCTTGGCTTCAAATCCTGCACTGCCATCGAATGCAGCCAGCTCCACAATGAGCATTTTTTGATTTTTGAGGTTCCCCTACCCTGGAAAAGTTTATGAGGAAATGAGGAAACTGAATCAAATCCTCACTATGCAAGGGAATTTAAAGCAGAACAGGCAAAACCAGTCCCTGTTTCAACACAAGCTCCTGCTTATGTTGCATAAAATTAATTTAGAGCTGTAAAGTTGCTGGAGGTTCTTCACTTTCTGTTATAGTGGAACTTGGACTTAATCATGACAAGCTTTGACTAAAAAGTTCAGAATTTTAGATTGGGAAAACATTCTGTTGTCATTATTTTTATTATTAAACTGAAGCCTTGCACGCAGCAGGGAATTTACTAAAACAGGTTTTCTAAACTAAAATAACCACATCAGTCAGCTCCTCTTTACAGGAGGGTGGAAGGAAGCCTTGGGAAAAACAGGGAGTAATATCAGCTCTCAAACCTCCCAGCTCTGTGTAACCTTGGAGAAGCTGACCTTCTGTTTTTGACTTGAAGGGAATATTTTGAGACTGGCCTTGCTGTGCTTTGTGACCAGCTGGTTCCTTCTCCTTCTGCTCCTTAAAAGCTTTTCCAAGGATTTGTCTGGGAGGAGCTTTGTCTGCTATCAGTGTCTTTATTTTTTGGTTTACTATCAGCTATTATTCAAAACTATAAATGCTGTAGAGGTGTCCAAGTTCCCCAAATATACCAATTTATATTCTTGCAAATGCACTATTGCCTTCATGGAAAAACTGCATAAAAGCCATTTCTCACAAAGATAAAAACCTCTTTTAATTAACACAAAATGATTAGCACAGGGGTCAATTTTCTGTAGAAGTTGAATCTGTCAAAGTTTTTCCCAGGTAATGTCAGAGATCTGAACAATTCCCCTGACTTCTTGGAAAACTTTTCTGATTCTGTGCTCTTCACCAAATATCAAAAATTAAACACCTTACATTAAAATCAAGTGTACTGCAAAAAGGAACCTGACTTTAGTTAATGATTTCCACAAAAATGCCAATTAAAGTTCTTTGGTTTGATTGATTTGTACTTTAATGTAATATTCACATTTTTTTCTCCATGTACCTATATTTAATTACGTTGCAGCTTCATCACCGAAGTTGTAATTACAGTAATTTTGTAATAAATTTGGTCTTGCAGGGCTTTATCAAGAGATTTAATTGAGAATAACTTTGCATCTTCTGGAGTGTTACATTTCAGCAGTTCAGGCTCTAGTCCTACACTAACAGCCGTGTTGGCAGAGGAATAAATCAATTATCCTCACATCCAGATCTGATTGCAAGATCACAGATATCAATTCTTCAATACAAACTTCCCTTTCAACTCTCAAGTAAAATCAAGATTAAATAAAACCCAGCTGCTGAAATTAAATATGTGGAGGTCAGACTGTAATTTAGCAAGATATTTAATTACACTTTAGTGTTTATTTAGTGTTTAATTACACTTTAAAGTTTGCCATTTTTCCTCAGGGCCTGTGCTGTTATTTAACAAATATTTTAGATTTTTCATATTGTTCACCATGTTCTTTGTTCTATTAATTTTACTGGTTTTGGTACAGAAATGTTCAAAGGGATTGAGACTCTGCAAGTATTTTTTATTTAGAACAGGGCACTGTTTATTTATTTACAACTTCACAGGTATCACAAGGTACATGGGAGGGAGTAGACTTAGTCTGAAGGTGCCCAGTTCACACTAAGTAATCTGGTCAGTAAATAAAATTATTTTTCCTTTTCTGGGAAAAAAGTTCACATTAAAATTTAGATTTTTTTTTTTAGGATCTGGATGAATTTTCCCAAGACATGCAAAAAGTGCATTTCCAGAGTGTATCTAAGAAAGAGCAAATTTTGATTCTACAATAATCCTGAGAATTCTGTAAATTCACATTCAGTAAAACAGCACCAGAAAGATAAATTGGATAAATGGGTGTTGTATCCCATGGGATTTCCTAACCAAAAATTAACAAAACCCCTCTGTTTTCCTGGAATTGCTGTCCCTGGAAGAGCCTCCAAGGTGAGAGCCTGTCCTACCTTTGAAAATCCTCTCCTAAAGGACATTTCCCTGCTTTTACCCTGTTTGTTTTAGGTGAGATCCTTGGGAAGCTCACCCAGAGGAGGGGCTCAGAGCCTCTCCCAGGTTTTGGAGCATCTTTTACCCTGTTTGTTTTAGGTGAGATCCTTGGGAAGTTCACCCAGAGGAGGGGCTCAGAGCACCCAAATCCATGGAGGGAGCAGCCAGGAGCCGCTCCTGGGATTCCCAGCAGCTCCTGCCACAGCCAGGGCAGCACCTGGGCAGGTAAGGCAGGAACAGGGAGGCTTTTCCACCTTGGGAATCTCCAGCTGTGAGTATGGGATTATTCCATTGACTAGAAACCTGAAAACACTTGTCAACTTCAGGAGTAAAGGGAAAAATATATTTCTGAAAGTGTTCCTCGTTATTTTGTTTTGCTGAAACTTCCTCCTTTGAAGTCAGTACTTCAGAACTAAAATTAAGGTTGTGATAACCTTATTATTATCATTTTTATGTTTATTTGAAGGCACTTTTCCATTTCTCCTGCTGGATCTGTTGCAGAGAAACAGAGATGGAAAATCCTGGTGGAAAGAGCATCCAGAGTCGTGGTGACCCCACCAAAAAAAGGCAGCCAGGGCACCCCGCACTCCATCTGCTCCCTTGGGCTAATGGGATCAGATTGTCCCCCTTGGACTGATGCTGGAGCTGCTGCCTCAAAAAAATCACCAGGCACACAGGGGATCTGTCAGAGAGTCAGGGAGTGATAGTTTGGGGGTTTTCTGCAGAAATAAAAAGATTTCAGTGTTATTTAAACCATCTCAAGGTCTCTCGGAGCTGTGAGATCCCAAAGGGAAAAGAGCCCTTGGTGAAAAATGGGCCAGAGGGTGGCTGGGGTGTGGGGAGAAACCAAATACTGCCAGAAAAATCTGATTACTAAATGAAAATGCTCTCAGGGATGCCTGGGGTGGGATTTTGGGAGGTCTGTGCAGGGCCAGGAGTTGGATTCCATGATCCTGCTGGTCCCTCCCAGCTCAGGATATTCCATAATTCCATTGTATCCTGATTTTCCAGCATCTCTGCCCTGTGGAGGCCCTGGATGCTCCCAGCAAGGGATGGGGAGGCCATGGAGAACCAACAAATGGTGAGAGCAAATTCCAGGGGAAATAATCCTTGTGGAAAAGCAGGAATTGAACATGGAAAGCCAGGCTTGGTCAGTTCCTCATTTGTTCTTTCAAGCATTTCTTTAGAGTTGGAAAACTTGATTTAAATTAGTGCTCTGTGAGGGTTGAAAGTATCTCTAATTTTTTGTTAGAGATAGAATTATTATAAGTTCTTCTTAATATATCATTAATATATTTAATTTAGTAATAATATTGTAATAATAATTTATATTACTAATATTATACCAAGAGCTGCAGAAACAACTGCTAACTCCACACAACCCTCATTTTATCAGCACTTTATATTTGCTTTATATATATATATATATATATATATATAAGTATAACCTCAGTTTGAAATCTCCAGGCATAGTCTGGATGTGATATTTTGTATATAGGCAGAGTTTATGTGAAAATGACTTTTAAAAACATGTTTTCATGTGCATAATTTTATTTCTTGGGTTTTTTGGGAGGGTGTTGCTATAAGTAAACCACTGAGGAAATCAACAGAAAACTGAATTTTAAAGTAACTCTTCCTGGCTTTGAGATGTGATTTTTAGTTTTACTTGCTTGGGTGGGAAGGCTGAAAGAACAAAAACAGAGATTGAGGCACGATCAACAAAGCTCCTGAGGTTTTATTTTTATGAGAGAACAGACCCACAGTGATGATGTCAAGAATTCCACTTAGAGGAAAAAGCAAACAAAGCAACATCAGTGTGGGATTCTCCAGCTACCTAAAGAAAACAAGTGAAATCTTCATTTTGAGTCCATTCTAATTAATAAGTATGTCTCTTTCCAGCCAGAATTGGATGGTCAAGTGATAAACTGTACATCAAAAGGAGCTCTGAGGTTCCAGCATCCAGTGAGGTGAGTTCAGTCCTGTCACCTGAGACAGGAAAAGTGACAAAAACAAAAAAAAAAAAAAGGTGAAACTCCTTCCTTCTCATGAGAAGGATCGGTTTGTCCCTGGAAAAATCTCATTTTAGTAACAATTTAATTACTCACCAAACTGCACAGATTTTTATCCCTCAGCAAAGATGCCCAGGCTGAACAGAGCCTGAAAAAGATGAAAATAAGAAAAATCAATTTAAAAAACTCAAATTTTCACCTCAACCAATTTATATATTTACATTTATTGCTCCCTAAGCCCAAATAATTAATGGGAACAGCTGCTAATGGAGTGGGATTGGTACAGATTTGAGGTTGCTTTAATTTGCTCTTGAGTAAAAGCTGAACTCCAGGTAAAGCTTTTGAAGGTTGGAGGGCTGATAAGGGTTGTCACCAATGTTTGAAGTCTTTAATTAGGGAGCTGCTAATTGGGATTTTCCTTTAGAGGAGGAAAATCCATGGAGTATCCCTGTTCTTTACAAGCATTTGTTATAAAAGCTGTGGCATCTGAAATTCTGTGTGACCTTTAATTAAATTGAGATTTCACTGGGAATTGGCCAAAGAGAAACGGAGATTTTAATACAAAACATAATTTTAATACAAAACAATGTGGATTTAGAGATAAATAAATCAGTCTACACCTCCACCTGGAGACACAAAATCCACCAAAATCAACCTCTGTACCTCAGGCCACCAACCCCAACCTAACCCTGATATCCTGATCCTAATTCTAGAATGAATTAATTTAAAAATAAGTTATTAAAACTTCAAGCTAGATTGGATGGCCAAGTGTTGCACTGTTGAACTTTTAAAATGTGTTTTCTTCTTCTCAGGCTTTATTTGCCCAAATCCAAATCCCAGAAGTTTCTTGCTAACATTGGAGAGAAGGTTCTGGCCAGTTTTCCTGTACAAGCCACAATTCACTTCTACAATGATGATGCTGAGGAAGAGGAGGAAGAAGTGAGCCCTGAGAGACCCAGAATCCACATTAAAAAATGAAGAATTTAAAAAAGAACTGTCAGGAATGGATGGACAAACATCTGACCAAACAGAAATACAGCAGAGCTCAAAAAGAAACTATTTATAGTTCTCTCTCCAAGGAAAATTAGTCAAAGCACTGGAAAATGGGAGGAAATCCTTTTGTGTTTTGAGAGACTTTCAAATAAAACCCTGAAGCTGAACAAAAGATTTAAATCAGGTTGCTTTCAGGAACACAGATAAAAAAACATGGAGAACATGGAACTGAGTCATTATTTTAAACACTGAAGCCCTGAGAAAGTGAAAATTGCATTGATTAAGAGGCTGAATAATGTAAAGTACAGCCCCAAAATAACCCAAAGGCTTGGAAACACACTGAAATTAGGCAAGGAATTATTTCAAATGCAGATTGTTGCTCCATGGGATTGATTTATTCTGCTAAAAATCCTGAATGCCCAACTGGCTCCATCCACTCCCAGTACAACTCACAAGTTCTAAACAACATTTGTGATATTTTCTGGGGTTCTGCCATTCTCTTGGTATCAGATTTGCCGCTCTGTAAACTTTTGCCAGTCAGAAAAAGAATGTCAGTCTCGATTAAAAACCACAATTTAATTTAATGCCACATTAAAACTTGCATTATGTGGCACCTCTTTGCCTTCCCCACAATGTTTTTTATTCTTAGAGAGTTTCTCAACACTTTCCTTGCTACCAGCACCTTTAAATACCTCAAGGATCAACTATTTGTCCCCACTATATTTAATTTTTTTTAAATCTTTAATGTGCCTTAATCCAACCAAAACTGCCCTGGTTTCCCCAGAGACAAAGCAAATGCAGAATTGCAGATTTTTGACCTTTCCTGCACCTCTGGTGATTGTGAGATAAGGTTTTCAGAGAGTTTTCAGTTGTGTGTGGCAGCTCCTCCTCTCAAAGGAGGCAAACAAAGGGAGTGTCACACATTTTAGATCTGGAAAAATTCAGATTCTAAATGAATGAACCTATTAGAATGAAGGATTTTTCTGAAGATCTTCACTTGCCAACTCAACAGAGGATCATTAATTAAATTTACACAAGGAGACATCCTGTCATCTAGGGAATGACAAGAATCTGTTGAATTGAAACCCCAGAGTGACAAAGGAAAATTCAGCTTTTAGATTCATTTCCACATCCCCCCTTCCAAACACATGACACTAAAACCCAGATAATTTAAGGTATTTCACGAGATAGCCTAAAATAATTTATGCTCCAGCTTCCTCATGTTATAAGTGAATATTATATTATTGACTTTTCACAAATATTATAATGAATGTTGTATGTATAAGGTTAGAAAACTTTGTTGTATTAATACAGTTTCTTTTATTTCTGTTATTGATGAAACTTAGAAATAGTGGCATAATACAAATATATTAGGCTATAACATGATATTAAAGCACAAATTACTTTTGTTTATATAACCCAGGGACTGAAAAGACAATCAGAGACCCCCCTGCATTATTAAGATTATTTTGTCCTCCAAGCCCTCCAAGGGAAGGATTTATTGTACCTGGTATCAGAGGATATAAAACCCAGTGGTGCCAAGAAGATTGATCTGTTCGGAAGGGGGCAAGGTAAAAACCAAACAAAGGAACATCAAAAAACTTAAGAAGAATGTCTGAATATGTATGAGAATTTATGGATATGTACTGGGGTTCTGTTTTTAAGGGACAATCCTTTGTTAGTAAGGTGAATGCAGAAATACCCAGCCATATCTGTAGATTTTACTTTATTTTATCTCCTAATTGCCTTTCTATGAAACTTTTAAATTCTATATAAAAATATATGAACCTTGTTTTTCACACTCATTATTTAATCTGCAGCAGAAACAAACAGAAAAGCATCCAGGATGATTTCACTGCTCTGTGATGAGCCATTGCACACACAGAAAATGCACTGAGCTCCCTTCCCAGCTCATTAATAATTAAGAGAAGCCCCAGATTGAACTGGTGCAGGAACTCTGTCATTCAGCTGCAGGCAACTTTCAGTTCCCACTTTGGATTTTTTACCTCATCCACAATCCCACCCCCAAGTCAGAGTGACCTCAGAACCATCCATCATTTACAGGAGAAAGGTAACAAAGCATCCCCAAAATGAGTTTATGGTGAGTTTAGCAATTCAAAGGCAAGGCTGGAAGCAGATTAAATTCTTGGCTCAGGTCTCTGTGCCACAAAACCCTTCCCTTGGGAATTCAACAGCTGCAACACTTCAGTAAATGCTACTTTCATTTTCCATTCCCTAAAATGATGGAAGCAAAAAGCAACTTTTTTGTTCCCTGGTACAGGGATGCCTCCACAAAACCTCTACAATTTCAGATTCCTGACGTATGAAAAACCATCATTAAAGCTGATTTTCAAGAAGCCTCGAATTCAGCTTCCAGGAGCTTTTAAGAGAAGCTCTGAAGGATACAGATATCCAAGGGAAGCACATCCTTGCATGCCACTGAAGTGTGTATTTTCTAAGTATGACACAGGATTAATTTGGTTTAAAAGAACCACCACAGGATTTTTTTTTCCCCTAAATTACATTTACTCAGGGAGAATGACAAACAGCAGCGGAACTGAGCAAAGGCAATATTCCCAACAGCAGCTTTTTGAGCTCCAGAGACAAAATCCACCCAATTCACTGAAACATTTCCTATGTAATGTTATTTATTCTGCACTGGCTTCATCTATCAGCTGCTTTTTATCCACAGCACAGCATCCCAACAAAACTGACTTTGGCAACCCCTCTGGAAGGGAACTGGCAGAACAAAATGAAATCTTTCCAAAGCTTTCTCCTCAGAATACAGTTCAGTTCCTGAACAGAGAGATACAAAACCTCCCATTCATCCCAGCTGGGTGAAAGCTGACTAGAAATCCAACAGGAATTGAATCAAACATTTCAGCAACTCAGGCTCAAGTGCCCACAAGAAAGGCGATCAAAATACATTTACACAAGATCAGACAAACATTTTATTCCTAAAGCAGAAACATTTCATGGTTTCTATCCACAAATGAAACTGAAGTTCCCAGAAACTTGTTCCATTTTTAATGTTTATAGACCCCTAGCACAGATGTGTCCCAGGATGAACATTTAATATTAATTTCTATTTTATATCAGAGGGTCTTGCTCCTGTTCTCCCCCTGCCCAACCACAGTGGGTGTTTGAGATGCTCCAGTCGAGCTGGCAGAATTCCTTATGTTCCAAGTAATTTTGGAGTGCTCTGGACAATGCTTTAGAGAACAGCAATCTGCTTAACTCAAGGGAAATCATGGAATGGTTTGGGTTGGGAGGGACCTTAAAACTCATCCAGAGGGCAGGGACATCTTCCACTATCCCAGATTTCTCCAAGCCTCAATGTCCAGCCTGGCCTTGGGCACTGCCAGGGATCCAGGGACAGCCCCAGCTGCTCTGGGAAAACATTTTCCAGTGCCTCAGCGCCCTCACTTAAAGAATTTCTCCGTAACATCCCATCTAACCCCACTTTCTGCCAGTTTGAAGCCATTCCCTGGCTCCTGGCCCTGCAGCCCTTGGCAATTGTCTCTCTCCAGCTTTCCTGGGGCTCCTTCAGGCCCTGCAAGGCCACCCTGAGCTCAGCCCAAAGCTTCTCCTGGCCAGGCTGAACAATGGCAGCTGGGCCAGCCTTTCCTGCCAGCAGAGCTGCTCCATCCCTTGGAGCATCTTCACAATCCATGTTTTCATCATCCTTCCCTTTTCATGCCAAGATGGAAAGAAGTCACCCAAATTTAGCAGGCACAGCCCAATTCCATCGGATCCCAGGCAATGACCTCAGTTATTTGATGGTGACACATTCCCACACAATTCCCTTCCTATCCCCCCTGGGGGGATCCTGCCCCACCAGATGATTTTCACAGCAAGATCTGTAAAATATCATCCATCCCCAACAGGCTCCAACCTGCAGGAGAACCCAAAAAAGTGCATTTAAATGGAAAACTGAAGTTTCACCCCTGCCTTTATTCCAGCAGGAACAGTGCAGTGGATTGAACTCTACCAGCAGTGCCAGCACTAAGGCAGAAAGGTGAAAATTAGGGCAAATTTAGGTTTTTTTTGCCTTTTATTTATTTAGTTTCCCCTCAGACTCTGAGAAGAATGGACACCTGATACCCAAGGATGTTTTGTAAAGAGAGGCACCACCGTTCAATCATGTGAGGGATTTTTTTTTCCTCAATACCTGAGGCAAAATTTATATAAATCTACAGAAAAAAAAACTCCTCTCCTCTTTGCAGAACTGTGTATCTTCAAAATCACAGTCACAGGCAAGACCTGTGGATCCCCAATCCCCCAAAATACGATTTTTTAACCCCCAAACCCCACATTACCTGCTTTTATTTTGCTCCCAGAGGCAATTTCTCAAGAGTCAAACGTGCCCAAGTTGAAGAAAAGGTCACCAGGGCGTCTTTGAAGCAGCAGTGAGAGAAAAGCAAAGATTGAGTTTCATCCCTGTGAGTTTTCCTGGAACAAACAGCCCCCCTTGGCCTCCTCACTGTTGGTTCTCCCATAATTGTGGGGTCTACAGAGAAATTAAATTCATCACTGATCCCCCAAGGTTTAAATCCTCCAATTTGTGTTTTCTCAGGGCATTTTCCAGTAGTTTTTCTTGATCCTGAAGGGATTTGGGCATCCCTAAAAAGGGACTGAATTAATCCTTCCATCAAATGATCCCAAACCTGGCCTTCGCTCGTTGTCACCTCGGAATTCCAAATAAAAGGTGGAAAATACACAGGAAAAAAAAATATAGTCAATACTTCAATGTCTGGAATGGGATTAGAGGAGTGACAAAAGAGTAAACACATCTTCGTGTCTGCTGGGTATAAAATCATGATTTAATGGAAATGATATGATTAATGAAAATAATTAAAATTAGTATAAGGACAGCATCGTGGCAGGGTTGAGAAACAACAGCAAAATAAACCCCAAAACTTCATTAATGAGTTAAATTTTACCACACAAATCAATGCTGCTCTAATTTAGACACAAATTCATTTTTATACAATGCCCCCAGGTGCCAATACACCTAAAATTCACTATTTCCAAATGAAATATTCAAAACCATTTTTTCCTTCAATAAGGAGGAGTTTTAATCCTACCTGGAATACCAAACATGGAGATTTTTCCTTCAAATTAGGCAGAAAACCCAAACAACTACAGATTTTATATTTATATTTATATTTATACCAAAGTGATTGGTACCAAGCCTTAAAACTTTCCAGAGCAACTGATGATCATGGTGACAGATTTCAAAAGAATTGGCCTAAAACTTTTCACACAAATCCTCAAAAATTTCTTTTCTTTTAATGAAATAGTAACATTTTTAAACTAAATTCTCTGCTGAAGCTGGTTACAGGTTTCATAAATTATTAATTCTATAATTAATTTTAAGTATATTTAATTCATTAAAGATTAATTATATAATTATATCATTAATATAACTATTCACTGGGCCTAAAGAACATTGAGTCCTGGAGATAACTGCATTTGTGAGACTTGGGAGAAAGGAGATAAACAACAACAACAACAAAAGAAGTGAAATTCACTGTTTAAAAAACATCTGAACCACTTAACCTTGGGTTTTAACAGCATGGACCTGCCAGTTCCTGAATTTCCAGCTATTTCCTTGAACAGTATTCTTAAAAACAAGTTTAAAAAAGTAATTTCAAGACTTCTTTCAGCAAATCTTCACAGCCCACCTTTACTTAATTTTTGGTAACTCGGTAAATCTGATTATTTTGGGGGGTGGGGGATCAATAGATTTGGCTGAATGAAGAATTGTGTGAAGGAAAATGGAGTGTTATACACCTTAACCCAGGAGAAATCTCCCAGGAAAATGATGAACATGGAGAAATCAACCACATTTTTCTAATATTTACAAAGGCAAATAATATATTTACAACACAAACACTTCCAATTAATAATTTAAAAAGATCCCCAAGCGTCTGACTGCACAAAACACATTTTCTTTCCCTGAATTCCAAGAGAAATAGAATTAAACTCTGTCCAAAAGCTGCTTTTTTTACCCTCTCAGAGGGGAAGTCCAAGCAGAAACTTCAAGTAACAGAACACTTTTAAACCTACTTTTTTAAATTTTTACAGAATAACCAGATAAATTATTGGGGCATAATTCTCACAGCAATTCAGAGTATTAAGATGCATATTAATAATAATAATAAAAATAAAAAATAATATTTTTTCAAATAAATTTAATTATAAATTCACGGATGGGAAAAAAGCTGAAAGGATTTTTATTTTTAGCTTGGAGAGGTTTTAACTGTCTCTCTTTAAGTTTTATAAATTCTCTGTTCACACAGATTTTAGTAACTACTATCTGCTATTGCAGATCCCTTTTTCAGGGAGGAAAAACATCCTGTTGACTTCACTGATGGGAATATCCCTCAGTGCTGGAATTGCCTCCTCTTGGAATTTCTTCTGCTGCTGCTTTTTTGCAAAGTTATCTACAAAAGATAAGGAGAACATTTCATGGCTTCCAGATCCTTTTCTCCCAAAAATATTATATATATAAATATTATATTTAGATTATAATCATATAATGCAACACTACAAGTTTAGCTACTTTAAAGGACGCTGAAAATCCCACAAGGACTTCCAAGAACTCAAATATTTAAAGGCTTAAAATTTGGGGTTTATTCTTTACAGATTTCCAGAATTCTCAGTGAAGGATCAAACTTTTAAATAAGCAGTAAAATTACCTGTGATGGTGTGAGTGGAGTTGAGTGGAGCTGTGCTCATCATGTTAATCCCAAAAAGCAAAATATAACCAATTCCCACAGCCACCAGGAGATAAACTGGCAGAGCAACTGCCCAGTACCTGAGAAAAAAGGATTTTAAATTTTACATTTAGTAAAAAATGCTTAAGAATGAATCAGTTTTAATGTTTGGTATTGTATCTGTGATGAATTTCCCCAAGAGGAAAAGAAACAACACCTCTGATTATGGATCCTGACTCCACTGGAGCTACTGACAACCAGATAAATTCCTTAAGAAAAGGTGTTTGTTTTAAAATTACGGCCTAAAGTTTACTGCATTTCCACCAGCAAACTTCCTGAAAGCAAAATGCCAAATTTATCTTAAACATCCCAATATTATTTATTTCATGGCACAACAAAACATTTTCACCATAGCTCCACATGAAAAAAGCTTCAGAAACATTAAAGCCCTTTATCACCAGGGAAAAATGGATTTAATGCAAGGCCATTATTTAAAAAGAAAAAAATACTTTTGTTATTTGACTATAATTAAAATTCAAGAGTTTAATTGGCTGAACTTACTTTTGAGGCCAGTATGTCAGTCCCAGGGAGAACAGCCAAGTCTCAGGAATATAAGCCCAGATCAGGTACAAAACTGCACAACAAAATTAAAAATTAAATACAAAATTTAAAAATTAATAACAAAATTAAAAAGTCACAGTAAGACTGGCGGTGTTTTAGACTTCCTAAATAATATTTTAACCAAATAAATTTTTACTTAAACCAAAATAACTCTGCCAAAAGACTGCAGAATTTGCCTCTCAGAAATCCTGACCAGAACCTGCTTACACAGGATCAATTTTGTATTTAATATTTAATTTCTGATTTCCTATGCAGACAAGAATTTATTCCAAGTTAAACTGCAGAACAATAAAAGAAAAAAAAAACACAACAAAACCACCAAACACCTCAATAAAAAGAAACCAAATGAATCTGAAGAGTGATAATATTAAAGCAAAATAAAAATCTCATTCTGGTCATTTAATGGGAAGAAAAAACAGGTGGAATTGCAGTGTTTGGGTGGAACTATAATGAAAAATTATTGCAAATTGTTCCTGGCAGAGGAGCTGAACCCAACTGCTCCTCATTTCTCAGTGCCCGAGGGTGCCAGAGACCCTCAGCAGGACCCTGCACTTCTCCTGTGGGGAAAAAAGTGTTTTCTACCCTCTCCAACCTGCGATGGATCCCCAGGGAAACGAAGAACCCATCCCAGCAGCAGGGAAAAGCTGATGGATCCCAAAACATTTCCCAGAGATGTTGAACGATTTTCTTTATTTATTATTTTTGGGTATTTGGGTGGGGAAGGCAGCACCACAAGCACCTGCGGCTCTCAGTGAACGTGAGGAGAACATTCTGGAGAAGCGATGGAAAAGGGGAAGGCAGCAAAGCAGCGCTGCAGGGTGATGGATCCAGCCCCGGGATACTCACTGAAGCCAAACCACGAGCCCAAAAAAAGCGCAAATCCATAGATTGCCCTTTCTGGCAGCGGGGCCGGAGAGTTCTCCACCATCCTCGGTTCTTCCCCTTTAACTTGGCGGGGAGGGCGGAGAACGGGATCCGAGGGGATCGGAGATTTCCCGGGAAGCTCCTCCCTCACCCCCCCCGCCGGGCTCTGCCCCTTCGCTCTCCAGAGCTGGGACAGCAGCAGGAGGAGGAGGAGGAGGAGGAGGAAGAAGGGGAGGAAGGCTCTCCCTACCCCCGCCCCCGCATCCGTCTCCGCCCCGCCCGCATCCGGCCGCGCGCGCAGGCGCAAGGCCCGCTGATTGGCCGCTGCTCGTGACGTCAGTGGGCGGACAGCCAATGGGCGGTGCGTCCGGTGGGCGGGGAACTCTGAGGCGGCGGGAGCGGCGGTGACGGCGGCGCGGCGGGAGCGGAGCGGTGAGAGCGGGATACGGGGCTGGATACCGGGATACGGGGCTGGATACCGGGATACGGGGCTGGATACCGGGATGGATACCGGGATGGATACCGAGATAGGGGGGTGAAGGCATGGAGGGAAGGAGCGGTGGCTGCCCGGCCGCCTTTCCCCGCGCCTCTCTCAGCCCGGGAGCTCCGCTCGCTGCCCGGTTTGTGTCCGGAGGGCGCTCCGAGGCGGAGCGCGGTCCCGTGAGTTCTCCGGGCTCGGGGAGCAGCGGCTCGGACAGGCTGTGACGGACACCTGAGCGGGGAGCCCGGGGCTTTCCGGGACAGCATGGCGGCGGGGGGGAGCTCCGGAGGTGCTGGGACGGGGCGGGGTG
>NC_031768.1:2416984-2427048 GCF_001522545.3 Parus major
AGGGGGAACCTGCCCCAGCTGCCTGTTGGGGGTGAGGCAGCGCCCCGGGACTCGTGGGGCTGCAGGACAGAGTTGGTCGGTGTGAAAAACAAGGTTAATGTATTTTCTTTTTATAGAATTTAAAAGTTTCATAGAAAGGCAATTAGGAGATAAAGTAAAATCTACAGATATGGCTGGGTGTCTCTGCATTCACCTTACTAACAAAGGATTGTCCCTTAAAAACAGAACCCCAGCACATACCCATAAATTCTCATACATATTCAGACATTCTTCTTAAGTTTTTTGATGTTCCTTTGTTTGGTTTTTACCTTGCCCCCTTCCGAACAGATCAATCTTCATAGCACCACTGGGTTTTATATCCTCTGATACCAGGTACAATAAATCCTTCCCTTGGAGGGCTTGGAGGACAAAATAATCTTAATAATGCAGGGGGGTCTCTGATTGTCTTTTCAGTCCCTGGGTTATATAAACAAAAGTAATTTGTGCTTTAATATCATGTTATAGCCTAATATATTTGTATTATGCCACTATTTCTAAGTTTCATCAATAACAGATGTAAAAGAAACTGTATTAATACAACAAAGTTTTCTAACCTTATCCATACAACATTCATTATAATATTTGTGAAAAGCCAATAATATAATATTCACTTATAACTTTGTCACAAGCTTTTAGCCAGGTTTGGGATGGCTTTTGTCAGCACTGATTCTCCTTTCACAAACACTCAGCTTCCACAAATCCCGAGCAAAGTGGGATTTGTCCGGGGGATCATTTCAAGTGTTGCCCACCTCCTGTTGTTTGCCTCTTGTCTTCCTCTGGTGTATTTCTCATCTTCCCTTTCTCTCAGGGGGATGTGCCATGGATGAGCCTCTGTTCACATCCGTCCTTGCAGCCTTGGCTCGTTGTGGAGGTGATCCAGACGCCTTTCGACTGGTAAGTGGGGTTGGAACTGGATTGGAAACTTTGCAGGATGTTCCAGGTGAGTTTTTACCTGGATCTGGCCCTGGCACAGAGCATGTGAGGGCACAGCTGTGGCTGCTCTGGATCCCTGGAAGTGTCCAAGGCCAGCTTGGATGGGATTTGGAGCAGCCTGGGACAGTGGAAGGTGTCCCTGCCTGTGGCAGGGATGCAGTAGGAGGATATTTAAGGTCCCTTCCAACCCAAGTAATTCTGGGATTCTCTGATCAGATCTCCAGAGTCATTTCCAGCATGATTAACTATGGGTCCTGGTGTCTCACACTGACCATAATTCCAAAATGCCCAGACTGGGGCAGAGCCCAGGTCCCTGTCAGCAGGGCCGGCTGAGGAGGGCAGCTGGGCCAGCTCCTGTCAGCAGAACTTGCCCAGCCTGTTGGTCCAGTGGCCATTCCTGGGGTGCTGCAGCTCAGCCTGACACCTTCAGTCCCTGTCACTGCAGGGCAGTCGGCTTTTGGATCCTGGGATTTCAGCTCTTGGCTTGTGGGGTTTCAGCTCTTGGATCCTGTGGTTTCAGCTCTGCACACTGACTGCAGCATTGTTCCTTTGTTGTTCTAATCTCTTCCAATTTTATGTGTTTCTTTGTGCCCAGGAAGGCTCTGCTTATTTAATCCCAGAACCTCAGGCTGGTTTGGGTTGGAAGGGACCTTAGAGCTCATCCAGTTCCATGGCAGGGCCACCTCCCACTGTCCCAGGAGCTCCCAATGTCCAGCCTGGCCTTGGGCACTGCCAGGGATCCAGGGGCAGCCCCAGCTGCTCTGGCAATTCCATCCCAGCCCCTGCCCACCCTGCCAGGGAACAATCCCTGCCCAAGATGCCAAGATCCAGCCCTGCCCTCTGCCCCTGGCAGCCATTCCCTGGCTCCTGTGGAATTTTCCCTCTCAGTTACTGCTGTGCTTTTTCTGGATAAACTGCAGCACTTTTCTGCTTCCATACTTCCAGGAATACTTCACTGTTTCTTTTCCCCTTCTTGCTGTGCTTGAGGAATCTCAGAAATCCCTAATTTCCATATCTGTGCTGCTTGTAGAGCTCATCAGGAGTTACTAATTTATCAGTGTGGCCTTTTGTCCTCCCCAGGCTGGAATTAAAAACACAGATAAATTGAATTTCTCCTTTTTTCAAGCTCAGCCTTTCCAAGGAACTGGTACCAGTTGAGCTGTGGTTCCATTCAGAATTTATTTATATCAGTGGAGATTTTTTTGGGGTGTTTGCTGCTCCCAGAACAAAGCTCTTTAAGAGTTATCAGTTGTCTTTCAAGACAAGCTAATTTTAAATCTCAGATGATGTTTTTTTCCCCTCCAGGTTATTGTGTGTCCTGGCCTGTTAAATACATGAATTTTATAATTTCTTCAATTCTGTGAAATGATAATGCAGCGTTTCCTGTGATGCAGAGCATTTATTAAATCACACATTTATGGTGTTTGTTAAAATAGCAGACTTTGTAGGGATCTATAAATCAGAATAAATAATTTCTTCTTCAGATTGAGGTGCTCAAATGTGGTTTAAACCCCTTAAAAGGAACATGAAATACTAAATCAACTCTTATTTAAATAAACATTCACTGTCAAAATGTACTTACTATTTTTGAATATTTTTTTAAAAACCTGTGTTGCCTTCTTAAACCTTTATATTTTAGTCAGGTACTCTTGAACATAATTTTTCTGCCTGTTTTTTGAATTATTAATTCCTAGAATCCTCTTTTATTCTGATTGAAAATATTGTTTCAATGAATAAAGCTTTTCCTGTCCACCTTAACCTGTGGACATTTTTATAATGGCCATGCAGATAAACATTCTTTATTATCTCAAAACAAAATGATTTCTTTGTTCCTGGCTTGGGTTTCTGTGTTTGCTTTTTTGGCTGTTCAGTACAATAAATGGTAAATATGTAAATATATAACATGTAAATATGTAAATAATGTGTTTATCTTCAGAATCATGAAGCCTTTGGACAGACAGTGGTGCCTAATCGTAAAGCAGGTAGGGAAACTAAACCTTCCATTTCTTGGATCTTGGCATTGCTATTTGATTTGATTTTTCCTTATTTTGCCTGAAAAATTAGTGCATTATTATTTCTGGGCAGAAGCATTGTTATATTCTGTTACCCTGGGACAACACTCATCTGTTTCTCCTAATATAACTTAAATATTCAGTAATATTTACATAAATACAAGTAATTAATGCTGGGAGCATGGAGATTCAAGGCTGGTGGTCTGAAGACAACCTCATGTTGAATTTTTTCATTTTTTTTATTATTATTACTTTTGTAGGGAAGGCTTTCCAGTAATTAATAAGCAGAAATTCCCAGTTGCAGAAAAGCAGGTGGCTCAAATTCAAAACTCTATTTTCTACACAACCCCATAATTTGTGGGAACAAAGAGATGAGCGGGGGTGGAAAGAGAATTTTTGTGTATTTTTATGTATTTATTTTTGTGGTTTTTTGTGTATTTTTGTGTATTTTCAGACCCCCAGGTGATGCTGCCTTGCTCTCAGGGTACCTCAAACCAACCCCAATAAACTGAATTTCCCTTTTCATTTCCTCCAGAGGACTTGAAGCCACCTCAATGACCCAATTTAATTTTGAATTCCCCTCCATCCCTCCCTGTTCCATGTGGATCCTGGGAAGTGCAGGATGCTCTTGGAGAGCCCTGAACCAGGATGGCTTTTGAGAACAAACCCTGATGGTTTTGTGCCCTGTTGCCCTGCTTTTATTGTCCAGAATAATTCATGGATACAGGTGAGAGAGGCTGAATTTTCCCTGGAAAAGAACATTTGAGTCCAGCCCAGCGAGGAGGCTGCATTTATCCATTTTTATCTTAATTTATCCATTCAGAACACAGGTGTGCAAAGCCTTCCAGCAACTCCTATCCTTAATTCTGCATAAATCCCCTCTCCCCCTCCCATTTAAAAACTGCCAGGTGAGTTCAGAGTGTTCAAATTCCTTTATTTTCATTTGTCAGGAGTAGAGGCTGGAAAAAATCCCAGATTTTAATGTTTATTGGCACTTTGGAATGCCTGAATCATGCCCTGTAATTCCCATTTATGTTTTGTTTTTTCCCCATTGGAGGAGTTGATCCCTGTGAGGTTTGGTGCAGTCAGCCTGTGGAAAAATTACTGGAATATTGCAACGTGTGCAAAATCAGGTTGTTTTGGTCTGTGTTGTTCACCAAGAGAAGCATTTCCTTTCTAGGTGAATTTCGGTGAGTATCCACATTTTCCAAGGGGTTTTCCTCCAAATCTTCCCACTTTTCCTTGTTCCCTGTCAAAATTCCTTGGGTGCTTCCAGTAGGGCTCAATGTTGGAATTGGTTGAGGTTGTAAGTTCTTGAATCCACAGGAGAAAAAGACAAAAAAAACAAACATGTTTGTATTTAGACTGAGTTCCTGAAGTCTGGAATCTTTGGGAAGCTGAAGTTTGGGGGGAATTTCAGTGTTCATGTAGATGCTGACATTTCAAAAGCAGCAAAATATTTTAAAATTATTTTTACTTAATTATTTTTTACTTAATTATTTATATTTTTTTCATAAAAATTTTTTTACTTAATTTTTTTTACTTAATTTTTAAAATTATTTTTACTTAATTATTTATATTTAATTATTTACATTTAATTATTTATATTTAATTATATTTAATTATTTATATTTAATTATATTTAATTATTTTAAAATTATTTCTATTTAATTATTTTAAAATTATTCTTATTTAAATATTTTTATTTAACTTTTTAGAAACATTCTTTCATTTTTTAAAAAAAAAATATCTTCTTTTTTTTTTTTTACCTTCCTGCCCTGAAGGGCTTAATGTGAATTTTTAAACATTCTCTTCCTTACATTTAATTCCTCTAAATATTCATAATGAAGACCCTGTAACACCTTGGGATTTGTCTAAATTATAATTTATTCTGTTTTCCAACAGTTCAATGGTCGTGGGCTGGAACATGGAGGCAATCCATGACTGTGATATTTTGGAAGACCTTGCTGATTTAATTAAAAAAGTTGTTGTAAGTCCTGGATTTTAAATTTCTCTGAATTTTCAAATATATGTTAATTAAATCTGTCCCCTCAGCGTTTTGGGATGATATTCTAAATTAGATATTCCCTTCTGCTGAAGACATTATTTAATAATTGAGTTGCAGCTTTCCAAAGAAGAAGTTGTGGCCTAGGCTTTATTCCAGTTGGGATAATTTAGGGATTATTAGAAGTCAGCAATAAAGTTGATGGATGAATGACTTAAATAATTTCCTTTTTCCTCTCATTCAACAAATGTTATTTTAAATTTGCTGCTGTTGCTGACTTAAAACAGAAACAGAACAGTGGAGAGGAGGATGTGAGGAATATTCTCAGCAGCTGAAGGGATTTGTTGTGGGTTTTATTTTAAATTTAGGTAATAAAACACTTATTTCACTTCTTGAAATTCCTCTCTCAACCCCAAGCTACATATTTTATTTTATAAATTGAAGTATAACACATTTCTTTCCATTCTTTGGGTTGTACATCCAAGAGTAAAAGGGGATTTGGAGGAGCAGATTTTGGGGTGGTTTCAGAGCAGGAAATGTTCCTGAGCTGAACCTGAGCAGGCAGAAATTCAGATTATCTCATCTCAATAATGACTTTTTTTCATTTGTGTTTTCTCCTTGTTGCAGAACATCCCACATTTTATCAATGGCGTCCTGAGGATCGCCACTAGACTAGAAAATGTGAGTTTCTGGAGTTGTTTGGAAGATTCCCTGGAGCTCCTCAGGGGAAATCTCCTGATCCATCTTTTTATTTACAAAATCCAGTTTCTGCTAGAGCTGAACTCATTGTGTTTTCCAGCTTGAAAACTTTGGGCTCTGAAGATCCTGAATTTTTCCTGTGTTTAATCCCTTTTTTCCCTCCACTTCAAAAAAATCCTGGGGTCTGCTGTGTGTTAAATGCAAAAGCTGAAATCAAAGCAATGAATTTAAAAACCAACATTGTTGTAGCAATAGGAAAACCAGAATAAACACAACTGTGGATTCCCCAGTTGTTTTATTAGTGGGGATATTTGTCTTCCTCATGTGATTTTCTTTTCTGTTATTTTTCAACAGCCATAACAAGTTTCTAAATCAAATTTTAGGGGGTTTATGTTATTTTTAAATTTTTTAATAATTTCAGTCATCATGTGGAAGTTTCTAAATCAAATTTGAGGAGGTTTATATTATTTTTTTTTTAATCATTTCAATCACCACGAGGAAGTTTCTACATCAAATTTTAGGGGCTTTACGTTACATTTTTTAATTATTTCACTCACCACGAGGAAGTTTCTAAATCAAATATGATTTATATAAAAAATCACATATTTCAAAATAATAGTTACTACTGAAATAACAATGAAAATTATTTTTCAGATCATTTCAGAAGCTTCCAAATCAAATTCTAGCATTTGAGTGCTCCCCCTTGCCAAGTTTGGGTTGATTTTGTCACTTTGCTGTGCTGGAGCTCCCCAGATAATTTGAATTTATTCGCTGTTGCATGTTAAAAAAATCAGCTAAAGCAGAGGCAAAGAGCTCCAGCAGTTTGCTTTGTATAGTAATTATTTTATTAATTGTATATTAATGACCTTCTCTTGATTTTCTGGGGGTTTTTTTGCTAATTGGAACAGGGTTTCTTCGACATTGAAGCTGCTGTGGAGTGGGTCAGGTGTGTGGGGGATTCCAACATCCTGCAGAGACTGAAGCAGCTCGAGGATGGTGGCCGGGTCAAACTTCAAATTCTTTTTGTTGAATGTGAGTATGGACACTCCAGAAGGGTCCAGAAATGAGGGAAAAATTAAAAAAAAAATCACTTTCCTCTTAGAAATGGTGAAATAATTTGTGTTCTTCTCTTTCTTCTGAGATTCTCTGATAAAACTGAATTTTCACCACTCCCATTGTTGCAGTTTTTCAGTTGTGTGACAGGTTTTGCTGGCAGGCAGGAGCAGAGCAGGATTTTTTAGTGGCAGAGGAGAAACTCTGAGAAATTCCTCACTCCTCTTGTGCTTTCCTGAATTTTTTTCCTGAATTTTGTCTCCAGGGAAACGTTGCATCACCAAAGTGGCGCTGGAAGATTGTGATTTAGTGGAAGAATTAAAATCTGTGACCTGTGAGAGCTCCAGGACGGTGAGAGAAGCTCTCAGGATGTGTTTGGGTCGTTTTTTCTGGGGGGTTTTGATGATCAGGGATTGTAAAAATCCCCCAGTTATTAAAGAGAAATGTTTCAAAAGCTCTTGAGGGTTTAATTCTGGCTGAAATAATTCCCTTTGCTACGTGAAATAATTCCCTTTACTACATGAAATAATTCCCTTTACTACATGAAATAATTCCCTTTACCACATGAAATAATTCCCTTTCCATTGCTGAATTAAAGGAGTTTAGTGGGTAAATTGTTTTTTCTTGCTCCCACAGGAAAGTGAATCCATGAAGCAGAAAGGAAATGCTGAATTTTCCCAAGGAGACCTGGGCTCTGCCATTGTGTCATACACCAAAGCCATGGAGTTTTGGTAAGAACTGATCTCAACTCCTTCAAATGTATCCTCATTTTGTACAATTTTCCATCAGCCACTTTAATTAGAAGCCAAACGATGCCTAATCAAAAAAGGAAAAAAGCCTTATAACCCATTTTTTATTGTTTTTTCCCCATTACTGCTGGTTTTTGGGTGCTCTTACAGCTCCAAAAGTTCTGTCAGGGTTTCAAATGACCAAAAGGAAGAGGAGCAAACCTGGAAGAAAATGAATTATTTGGTGTGGACAACCAAAAACAACCACTTTGGGTGTTTGCCCTCAAAATACTCTTGGAAATATTGCCAGTATTTATCATTATTTGTCTTTATTCCTATGATGCAAAAGGAATAACAACAAATATTTCACTGCCTGCTCCTGGCAGCTCTCAGGCTTTATTTCCTTTTAAAATCTTTTTGTTTAATTCTTCCCTAAAAACATTTCCTGAAAGGTTCTGGAGACTTTCCTGGGCTCTGTAGAAGGGAGAAAGGGATGAAATGGGAATTTTTAGGGCATTTTTTTCCCCTGCCCTTGGAATTTCAGCAGGGTTGGTGTGTTCAGCGTTGGTGCTGTGCTCATGGAAATGCTGATTTTGCCCATCCTGGTGTCTCTAAAATGCAGGAAAATTGATAAAATCCCACTTTCCACAAAACCACGTTGTGCAAAGAGACAAATTCTTCATTTTCAAGTCTGTGGCTTTACAATTATGCCCTGAAAAGGATCAGGATTTTTGATTTATTTACCCTCCCTTTTATCCATACTGAGGCCTGATCGTGTACAACTTAATTCAATCCATTAATATCTAATATTCTGTCAATAAATCCACTTTAATCCCCCTTAAATGCCACATGGCAGGAGAGGTTTTGGTCCCAAATTCAAGCTGGTTTCTTGAAAAATGGAATCCCCTGAGTCAAATCCAAGAAGGGAAAAGCAGAACTTGGTGGAAACCCAGGAAATCCTGGTGAAGAGCAGAGATCCTGTGAGTTCCTGGAACTGCAGAGCTGAGCTGCTTTTTAAGGGTAGGCTGAGAATAATTTGAATTATTTGGAAGTTGTTTTAACAGCCCAAATCTTAGAGAAGATCCCACCATTAAAATGAACATTCCCAGTGACAAATCCACGGGGTTTTCTGTGCTGAAAATTGAATTTTTTTCCCTTCTCTTTAGGGTTTTTAATAGGAATACCCATTATTAACTGTCCATAATCTTTTTTCCAAGCCCTACAAACCACCTCCTGTATGGGAACCGAGCTCTGTGCTTCATTCTCACCGGGCAGTACGAGTGAGTAACCCCTGGGATGCTGGGCTGAGCTGCCTTCAAAACGAGGGGTTTTCCAAGAAAATTGGGTTTTCTGCAGCTAAAACTTGAAATGATTTCTGATGATGTGACTGCACGTGGTTGTAATTATGGATTTCCCATCCCTGGAAGTGCCCAAGGCCAGCTTGGAGCAGCCTGGGGCAGTGGGAGGTGTCCCTGTGCATTTTGGGGTGGAGCTGGATGAGGTTTAAGGTCCTTTCCCACCCAAACCATTCCACAGTTCCACCAGCTGCTGTTTTATTTTATTTTTATATTCTCATTTATTGTATTTGTATTTCTGCTCTTCACACCAGCCTTGGAGAGTTTTTTGGAGGTGTAAATAATAAATTCCTCTTCTTTCCTCTCCCTTCTCTCAGGAAAGCTACAATTGATGGAAAAAGAGCCACAGTTCTCAAGCCTGATTGGCCAAAGGTTGGTTTCTATTCCAAAATCCCCTTTTTTTGGCATTTTAGGGCAAGAGGAGAACCCAGAGCTGATTTTTAATGAATGAACACGAGAGCTTTGTGGACTGAGAATTCTGCCAAGTGCAGTTTGCTTGGGGTTTTTAGATTTAAAATGTTATTTTAAATCTAAAAAATTATTTTAAATCTAAAATTTGAATGTGTCAGTGTTGGTGTGAGGTGCTTGGCCTGTGTAAAGACAGAAGAAAATGTTTCTTATGTTGTGAGTTATCAGAATGCTTCAAAAGAAAATAAAACATGTAGAATATCTAAAAATATTCTGCTTAATGGCCAACAGGTATTTCCCAATATTCTTGGCCCTCAGAAGAGTAAATAATAACTTATTTATATCTATAAATAATTATTTTAATTTTATTTTGTATATTATGTAAATTATTATATTATTTATACATATATAGTATATATGCATAGTATATATACATACTATATATGTATATATAGTAAATAAAGAATATTCTTGGCCCAGAGAAGAGTAAATAATAAATTATTAATATGTTTTTATAAACATTATTATTTTATTTTGATTTTATATTGTATAAATGATATTATTTAGTGTATGTATATATATATGTATATAGTATGTGTATATATACACAAATAAAAATGTTTATATATAAATATATTTTATATAAATATAAAACATATATATAAAATAAATAATTAAATAATATTCTTAGCCCAAAGGAGAGTAAATAGAAAATATTTATATATATTTATATTAATTACATTATATTATAATAACTATTTAATTACTATTTTTAATTAGCTTGCATATTGTATAAATTATTGCATTATTTTTATATACATATATAAAAATA
>NC_031768.1:2427966-2435928 GCF_001522545.3 Parus major
TTAATTTTAATCAAATTAAAATTAATTAATTTTATTTTAAATTTAAATGAAAGAAATTAAAATAAAAACAAATTAGATTTAAGTGTGTTTATTAATTTAATTTGAATCAAATTAAATTGATCTAATTTTATTATAAATTTAAACAAAAAAATTAAATAAAATTAAATAAAATTAAATTTTATTCAAATTTATTAATTTATTTTAATTAAATTAAAATTATTTTAAATTTGAATAAAATAAATTCAAAAAATAAATAAAAATAATTTTATTTGCATTTATTTATTAATTTAATTTTAACTAAATTAACTTAAAATTAAAGAAATAAATTTTAATTCATTATATTAATTTAATTAAAATTTATTAAATTTATTTTAAATGATAAGTTAAATAATGAATTTGTTTGTTTTGTAGGTGATAAGCATAAACAGAAGCCCAGGGAGTCTCTGCTTAAGGAGAAGTAAGGAATTGCTTTGTTTTTAATTGATTTATTTGTTTTTTTCTTGGCAGTGTTTGGTAGAAGGTTTAAGTGCTACATAATGTGCATATTGCATAAAACTTATCTGTCAACAATTAAAAATGGAAATATTAAATTGATCAGGAGTACTGAGGATTTCTAAGAACTAAATCAATTTATCTTGGGTATCCAAAACAACGTGGGCAGAGGGGGGCTAGGGTATTTTAAACAATTAACTGCCATTATTAATGAGTTAATTTTTAAAGATGTCAATTGAGTCATTCAGTTCCATTTGTAGAAAATATTGTGACTTTTTTGCTGTTGCTGTATCTTTGCACAAGTTTGGACTGTGCAGTTTGAAGCTGTAAAAGCACGAGCCATGAAATATTTCAAATATATTTATGGGATTACACACCTCTAATTTATTAATTAGATTAATTTGTATTAATCTGCTTTTTCATGCTATATATGTAAAATACGGTGAAAAGCACAGAGATTCTCTCCTTTTCCACCTCAGAGTCTCTTCTTCAAAATCTTCTTCAAGAACCTCCCAAAAACAGAAAAAAGGAGAAAAAGAGAGGAAGAAAACCAAGGCTGAGCCCAAACATTCCCAGGGGTCTCAAAAACACGATGCCAAGGTACAGCTGGAATTGCTGGAATTCCAGTGCCTGGAATTGTGGGGTTCTTTCAGCAATTGTGCCATTTTCCTGGGATATTTCCTCCCAAACCCACTGCAGAAATTGGGATTTTAAAGGAGCTGGGAGGAGGAGATGGCCACTGTCATGTTTTGTACTCTTAATTTTATATTTGTAGCTTTTTCCATTTTCATTTAGCTAATTAATTTAATTAATGTAAAGAGACGTAATGAGCTAATTAATTAATTTAAAGAGGCATCTGTGACGTTTGTATTGTCTTTGCTGCTGTTATTGTGATAATAAATTAGAATTTATGTGTTAATGATATATATGATACATTTTTATTTTATATATATAAATATATCAATAATATTGTATTATATTTAATTAAATTTATAACTATAAAGTATTTTCTATCAATTATATATTATAATTAAAAATTTATAATTTATTTTATTTCATTTACTATTTAATTTATTCTAAATTTAATATAATAAATTTATGATTATTATATTTTATTCCATTCTAACTTAGCCAATGAACTGCCCTATAAAAAAAGCTGCATAATGCAGCAAATGCTGATAAATAAAGTGAATTTTGAGCCAGTCCAGGCCCATCCAGCAGAGCTTTTTGTGCTCTCAGAGCAGGGGGAGGTTCCTGGGCAGTGACGTGGCCCTGGGAAAACGAAACCAGAGCAGGAGGGCAGGAAATGGAAATTCTGGAATTTGTTGGCAGAGAAAAACAGGCTGGGGAAAGCCCCAGGAGTGCTCAGGGGTTTCCTTGAATTTCCTCCTGAAATCCTCTCTGCAGGGCTGGGAGTTTGGATTCCCTCAGGGTGAATATTCCACAGGAATATTGTCAGATTCCGAATGGAGACAAACCCGGGAGGAAAATCATTATAAAAGCGCTTTCATTAATGAAATCCTTATTATCTGCCTCTTGATTAAGAGCATAGCACAGCACATTTTCATTTCTTTTGTTGCTGAGGGGTTTGGGGTGTGGTTTTTTCAGTGAGGGAGATGGATTTGAGTTTTGTAATTTGATATTTTTGCCGGCAGGTGACCAAGCCCCAGAGAACAGAAGGCAAAGTTTCCACGCTGGAGCAGCCTCCAAGTGAGTTTATTTTTGCTTTTTATCAACTCTGGGCCACTTTTACCTCTGCTGCTGCCATAATTAATAACCAGAAGTGCATTTCCTGTCATTTCCACAACAATAATCTTTTAGTTCTTCCTTAGACACTTCTGTATTTCTGTCTTAATTCCTTGGTGCCTTTGTAATTTGAGTCTCCTTGACTGAATTTGGGATTGAAACTGGAATTAAAGAGTAAAATCTGAGTCACGGGCTGGAAATGCTTTCCCTCCCCCTGAGCCATGATCTGAAAGGATCTAAATTGAAAGAGGAATCTGGATTTCAACATTTACAGTGAATTTGTGGTTAATAAAAGCTACATCAGAAAATAATTCTGCAGGTAAAGAGGGATGAGGCCACAAAATACTTGGCAGAGTGGATTTTTAGCTGCAGACTTGGAGAGTTGTGTGATTTCTTGTTGATTTTTGGGGTTTTTTTTAATGAATAAATAATTTTCGAGGGAGAACTCCCACCCCCCAAAATTCCCCCAGTGCCAGAATTACTTTTATTGTAATAAAAAAATTAATAATAAAAAACTCACCCAGTGCTGCAGGTGGAGTTCAGGCAGTTCTGAGCTTCAAAGGAAAATCCCTTCCTAATTTTTCCTGGGTTTTTTTTTTGCCACCTGCTCTCACTGAAGCCTTTGGTTTATTTGGTTATTTGGTTTAGCCCCTGGTGTATTTAAACACCTGAGGAGGTGACAAAGCACAGAGCACTTGAAAATGGGATTTTAGGAAGCCACTGAAGGTGTATCAGAAAACACTGCTTTAAAAATGAGCGTTGGGAGAAGCAATCCTGCTCTTGTGAGCTTTGTGAACACCCTGGAGGGTAAAAGGGTTTCTTGGGAGGTGGAAAACCTGGGGAAGCTTGCATGGGACATCTCAGTATGTTTTTGGTTGGAAAGATGTGGAGTGGTAGTGGAGGAAAGAATGAAGACTTTCTTCTTCTGGGAAAACAGGCTGGGAGAGCTGGGATTGCTCAGCCTGGGAGAGGTTTTGGGGAGAGCTCAGAGCCCCTTGCAGGGCCTGAAGGGGCTCCAGGAGAGGGATTTGGACAAGGCTGGAGGGACAAGAGCCAGGGAATGGGCAGGGCTGGATGGGATCTCGGGCAGGAATTGTTCCCTGGGAGCCTGGGGAAGTCCTGGCTTTCTAAATCCCTTCTCCAGGAGGAGTCTGGGTGTGCCTGGGTCCAGGTTTAGTGCCAGACCTGGGCTCTGGTTTAGTCTGTCTGCGATGGGGAGCTCTGAGTGGTGATCAGATCACTAAAATCTGACTTTACTGTGGGCTGCATGAGCTCCTGGACCCTGCTAGGAAGGCCACAATGATCAGGTTAAATAACATACAAACATACAAACTTACACATTTTGCATCATCTCTTCCACTTGATTCAATCTTCTTCCCAGTCTCTGGGTTGATTCAATTTCCTTGAAATCTTCAAAGCTCTGTTTGTTCTTGGCAAGGCATCCTGGCTATCAAACCCTAATTAATGCTAATCAAGTCTCAAGTACTTCCTGACTTTACAAAATATGCCCAAGGGTTTCTTGAGGTGGAGTTGATCCTTTTTTGGGAGGACTGGGGATGGCAAACCCAAGATGTTGGTATAGGTGAAATAAATCCTGTATTTTGGTTGACGGAGATAAAATGATGAGAGAAAGGGATTTTAATCAAACTGTTGATACTTTAGTATCAATATTTGTTTCTTCAAGCAATGATTATTGTTTAGACTGGAGCAGAGAAGGCTCCAGGCAAACCTTAAATCCCCTTGCAAGCCCTGAGGGGCTCCAGGAGAGACTTGGAGCAGGGAATGACAGGACACAGGGAATGGCCTTGAGCTGAAGGAGCTGATGCTGAAAACAACCAAACCCAAACTTTCTAACCCATTCTGAGGGATGAAAAAGCAGCTGTGGAGTGTCTTGTGCTTTATTTCTTGGGTTCTTTTTGAGGTTGGGATTAATGAGTGAAAGAGACAGTTCTTGTGTTTGGACTGGGTGTTGATTTTTATTTATTTCTATCACATTCTCTCAGTTCATTTGCACACTGAGCTGAAAATCTAAAAAATGGAGCTCCAGATCTCTCTCTCCAAGGCCTTTTAAGTCTAAACTCCCCAATTATAAATTGCCAACTAATTTATTACTTTTAACTTGATAACCAAACACCCCAGTGTGGATTTTGCTGTCCAGTCACACAATATTACTAAAATCTGTGAAGAAGGAGGAGAAGGAACAAGGCAAGCTAACGCCCTAAACCTTGTTGCATATATATATTACTATATTTTAAATTTTAAAGTCTAAATTTCCTACCAAGTGATACTATTCAAACTACACAGGACAGTTTCACTTCTGTCTGTCAATTTTGGAAGCCTTTTCCACAGCCTCAGGTCAAACCCAGTGTTCTCCTGTGGCTCTGTCAAGCACAAAAAGCCTGAAATTCTCTGTGCCCAGCGTTCCAACAATCAGCCACTCCTAATCCTCAGTGCTGAGCACACCCAGAGACCTCTGGAATTCATTCTGGAATTCATCCACCTCTTCCTGGAGCTCCTGGAGGGTCATTTCAAGGCTTCTCTGGGCTTGTTTTTCACTGAGAGCCCCCAATATTTGGAGTTTCCTTGCCTTGAGCTCCTCCTTGGGCGTCTGCTGCTGGTTCTGGTTACGTCATTTTGCCCCAACCCCTCTGCCCTCCTCGTTATCTGTTCCCCCCCAGTTTCCAGCTGTGTTCAGCATCCTCTGGGTCTCTCTGACATTCTTTTATCTCCTTTGCAAGTCGGGCTCTGAGCTCTTATCCATCACCTTCAGGGGGACCGGGAATTTCCCTTCTCCTGTCAGAGGAGAGACGTGAAATTGGGCATTAAATTAGAAATTCTTCCCTGGGAGAGTGAGGCAAGCACAGAGAGGCTGGAGAAGGGTGATTTTTGGAGGGATTGCTGAAGGAAGAGAGGATGAATGCTGGGATAAATCTGACAACTCCTGGTGAAACACCACGAAACGCGCCGGGCACGCGGGAATCTCAACGCAACTCGGGTTCGTCCCGCGTCGCTTCTTTATATTTTACTGCTTTATTTTCACTTTCTGTTCTCCCTCCTCCCCCTCGTTTTGTGGAGCAAAATATTTGATTTGAAAGAAGGAGGAGGCTCCCAGTGACTGGCTGGCCCCAGTTTGCTGTGGGTGGGGAGGAAGAGCCTTTTTCTTTTTTTTTCCTTTTGCCTTTGTTCAGTGAACTTGCAGGAGTTCTAATGGGAAAGAACTTAATGCCAAATTATATTATTGTAAAGTTATTGGCCTTTTTGATTAATTTTTCCTGCTACTTCCTGTTTTTGGTCTTCATGTACTGTTTCTTTGAGCTTGTGTATATTTTTATTAAATATCTTCGGTCACTCCTAATGGAAAGTGCTAGGAAAAGTAATACTACTTCTAATATTTTTAAGTGTTTGTGGGGTAAGTAAATGATGTTTTCTGTGGAATTAATGCATTTCCTTAAGTATTTTAACTGTAAATCAGCTTGATTTGGTTGTTACCTTTATTTTGAAGCTTTTTATTTCATCTGGAAGTAGCATTTTGAGTTGGGTGTTGTGGGGGAGGAGTTGTTTCTATGGGAATTGTTTCTGCAGTAATTATTGTTTGAATGGCTTTTGAAATTGGATCATTCAGGGGAAAAAAAAACAACAAACCAATGCTGATTGATTTCTTCCTTCGATGGTTGGATGGTTTCTTTCCTCACTAAGATTTTGTTGTGAGTTAGGTCGGTTCCTTAAGGGAAAGCAACACATAAAACGAAGGAAAGGTGAAATATCTCGGTCTTTGCATGGTTAAAGGATGATGTGCTGGAGGTGCTTTCAGGATTCCAGAAGGATTCTTATTTTCCATCATTTAAATATCTCTAATCAGAGGAATTGGTGGTGATTTTTAGCAGAGCTCTGGAGTTCCCATGTGTTCCAGCAGCCATCCACTCAAGGAGTGGTCCCTGGAACAATTCTGGACATGTCCAGTCCTGGTGGCTCCTGGTTTCTGTGCTGACTCATTTAAGTTTCAGGTCATTGAGTTGTTCTTAATGAGGAATTGCTCCTGGCACAAGGCTTGAAGTGCCCCAGGGTAGGATTTACCTGAGGAATTTACCTGGGACACCTCCCCTGCCTGCAGGGAGAGCGCTCAGGGCTGCAGCTGGGTTTTTCCACAGTCGGTGTCTTTCAGTATTTTGTGTTTAAAATACTCATGAGGATCATTTTTAAGTGCAGGAGGTTGCTAAAATTTCAAATATAACATTAATAACCCCGTCTCCAATTTGCAAATCCGATTTCCCGGTAGTTCAGCATAAGAAGAGCCCAAAAGTTTCAATCCAGGTGCTGGATTGTTTTTCCTGTGGGTGTGTCCAAGAAAAAAGATGATTTTGCAGTTAATGGCAGGAATTCCTGCGTTTGCCCATCACAATAAAGCATTAAACCACATTTCCTCCTTCTTTGTTGCTCAGGAGTTGTTTCCTCAGCCACACAGGGCTGCATCTCTGCAGTTCTGATGTGAAATTTGAGAATTAAAAGTGGATTGGTGTCAGGTGATAAATCCATCCTTGTTTTGGTCACCCAGTGTTTCCATGTTGATTTATTTTGTAGCCAGGCCCATCTGTCTCTGTTTATTTACATTTCAGATTGACAGGGCTTGAACTTAACTTTAACTTGGGGGGTTTGGAAGTAAAAAATTCATCCTCACAATTTTTTCCAGACAAACTTGGACTTCCATAGGGATCTGTTATTCCCTTTTAAAATTCTGATTGGCCACTAAGAGAATAACAAAAAAAAAAAACCCAAAACCAAGCAATAATAATATAAAATATCACATAATATTATTTTATAATACATTATATAACATACAATGTATGCATTCTAATATCCAGTACACAATTCTATAATAGAAATAAATATTTAATATTATCACCTCTGCTCTTATAGGACAGATTGATTTCTTTAGCCTGGAGCCCACTTTAATAATCACCATTTTTTGGGGTCAGAGGATATCTTGAAGGATTTTAAGATTCTTTTATTTGTTTTAAATCTTCCCCCTTTAGGATTTGATTAATCCAATTATATTATTGAACAAAACTAAAATCAAATCCAAGTGTTAACACTTCTTGGTCATGTTAATTTTCACCTTGTCAGTTTTTAAGATCTACAATTTATAGAACCAAATGTGAGTTCCAAGTGCATTTTTTTGTTTGCTTGTTTTAGGTAATGATCATTTTCTTTAAAACCCTTTTCCTCATTACAGAACAAAGTCAGCAAAACAAACGAAGGTCAAAAACCAAAACTTGTGATTATGAAAAGATGAGGTAAGAAATACTGTTTATTTTTAAATTTATTCTTATTTTTGAGTTATTTTATATAAGATTAATGCAACTGGGATTTGCTGCTTGCTCGTTGCTAACAGCTTCATGTCATTTTTTACATCCTGATAAATTGGATAAAGTCCCCAAAATTCCAGTTTTTCTACACTTATTTCTTGAAAACTGAGTATCTTCCCCACCCTGCTGAATTTTAACAAATGAAGGCATAATTTGAATATTTGCTGTTGAAGCAGAGGGGAAACAGGAGTTTTGTTTCAGTTGTTACATCCAAAGTTACAGCCACAATTGTAACTCACTTTTATCTCATTTCCAAGGCCTCCTCACACCAAATAATTTTTCAAACTCCTCTGACAGTCCCTGAGCTGAGGAAAAAGATGAAACCTGGTTTTATAAGTTTTGAATAGATTTATATTTATAT
>NC_031768.1:2435999-2441749 GCF_001522545.3 Parus major
TATTTATATTTATATTTATATTTATATTTATATTTATATTTATTTTCTTGCAGTCCTTTAGTTGTTTGTTGGCTCCAATTTTCACTTAAAGCACAATCAAAAGTCTGATTTTAAGGCCAGGGATGTTCCTGTAGAACAGGAACAGGGATGGTTGTGTTTGGTGCCAAAATTCAATTAATTGAGGTAAAACTATTGATTTTATGGGTAATATTTATGCTTCCACCTCAGGGTTTATCAGAGGAAATCATTCATTATTTCCAGTGGCTCTGGGGCCACCACACTCCAGAGATTTTTGGTTGTGTTTAGGATTTAGGGTGCAGCAAAACAGGATTTTGACATGGAAATAGAGAAGTTTCCATTAAAGATAATTTTTCCAAGGCAGATTTCTGGTGCAGAAGAGCCCAAACCTTCAGGAAATCTGATTATTCCCAGTGCTAAATCTTAAGTGTGACCACAGCCCCACATTTCTTTTAATCACTATTTATTTCAGTACAATCCTGTTGTTTTCCCATCGTTTTTTGAGTACCAGTGTAGGCAGAAAAATTGAAATTTTACCACAGGAGAGGGCATTTCACTGAATTATCAGTGGCTTCCTTTTCCTTTCACTTGAAGGAGGGGGAATATTTTCATTTACCATGGACCAAATCCTCTTTAAAGGAGCAGAACCAGCTCCAAAATCACTTCTCTGCTGGGAGGAATTGCTCAGACCTGTGAAAACCACAGTTTGTTGAAAATAAACTGAGATTTAAAGCACATTTTCAACCCCTTGGTGCCCCTGTGCTGTTTTTTGTAGGGATCATGTGGATTTGAAGAGGGAGTCTAAAGCCATGGAGGATAAAAGTTTCTGTACTGAGCCACAGGTAATGGAAATTCGGCCTTAAATTGGAGATTCTTTGTCATTTTTTAGGAGAATTGCACAAAATCTTGGTTAATCCCAAAATGTAACACGTGGCTTTGATCAGAGGTGGAAATTCTGAGGTTACACTGATTTATTCTGTCCTTTTCTTCTGGTTTCTCTTTCTTCTCCTGCTGTGAAACCTGGCTGGGATCATTCAGGGATTTGAAAAGCCCTTCCCAAATTTCTGCCTAAATGTTTTCCAGTGTTGGATACATTTGGAAATAACCAATTTTGTGGTATTTTGTGGCTGTTGGAAATGCTATAAAATTCATTCATTGAGGGAAAATTCTCCTTCTCTGGCCTTGGCACCAAGAAATTCCTGAAGGAAATCATGGGGATGCACATAATTAATTATTTCATCCCTGTTAATTGGGGGATGTAGATACCAAAAATCTCTGTCCTGATCAAATACCTCACAGGACAAAACTGAATTTAGGAGAAAGTGCAGGTTCTACCCTTATTTCCTCTAAAATACCTCTGTTTGTTTTGCTAATTCATTGCTGGAGTTGAAAGGAACATTTTCATTAATTTAATCTGCTTTATATGTCATGTACCTTACCATTAATATAATTTATTCTATTCTGTAACTGCATGGGACAGCATTAACCCAGGAGTTGTAGGAAATTAAAACAAATCTTCATTATTTATTATTAGTTTCATTATTTATTTATTAGTTTCCCCTGCTGGAAATTCCTGCAGATTTCAGGAAGTATCAATAGTGAAAACAAAATACAATTTTAACATCACATAATAACAAATAACAGAATAAAATAATCAACCCTGAAGCTTTCCCAGATGTTGCAAAAACATTTGGATACAAAAAATGAGGAAAAGCAGAAATCTGGGTTGTGATTCTGGTTTTGTTTTATTTTTATGTGGAAGAAGAATGAAAATGATGCTTGAACTAAAATTGCAGCTTTCTGGAGAGAAATTTAGAATAAAAATGAGGTTTTTAAGTGATCAGCAGCTCCATGAAAATCCTGTGCAGGAGTTTTATAGAAATGCACCTCCTTTGCTGCTGGAAAAGTGAAATTGGAGAGAAACAATTCAGGAGGACACAGAATTTCCACTTGGCTGCTGCAGAAGTATTTTAGCAAATATTTGTTTTCCAAAGCAAGTATTTTGTTTGCTTTTGTAAGAAAAAAAAGGAAAAAAAAACAAGAAAAAAAAGGAAAAAAAAAAGAAGAAAAAAAAGGAAAAAAAAAGAAGAAAAAGAAGGAAAAAAAAAGAAGGAAAAAAAAAGAAGGAAAAAAAAAAGAAGGAAAAAAAAAGTAGTTTTCTTTTGAATTTACTGTCTTTTAAACATTCCAGGTGGATTTCAGTCCAGATGTGAAATCCCTCGAGCTGGAGGGTGATGGAACCTTGCCGGACAGGGATAAACCCATTCTATTACCCCTGCTGAGAGCCTTGAATACTCCAGAATTTGTGGTAAACTCTGAGAAATAACCTGCTTTATTCCCCCAGAAATTCAAATTTATATGTCCTGTTCCACTCCTTGCTTCCCCCAAAACAATCCTGATTTTTGTGCTGGCTGCAAATTGTGAGAAGAGGATGGAAAAACAACCCAGCAGCAGCACAGGATGTGTTTTGGGTGCAGTGTAAAAATATTTGGAGGTGGAGTGGACAAAACATTTACCAAAATATTATTATTTATTTAAGAAAAAATTGAAAAAATTGTAAAAAAAAAAGGAAAATTCAGTTTTCTTTTGGATTGCCTGACTTTGCCTGCATATTCCAGGTGGATTTCAACTCTCTGCCAGAAGAGTTGAAGTCCATGGCTCGGGATGGCTGCAGAGCCCTGCTGGAGCAGCAGTGGCACAGAGCTGAACAAGCCTTTTCCCATCTCCTCATCATCCTCTACACCACACGATGTCAGGTAAAATCAGCAAAATCCCCTCCTCTGTGGCACTGCTGGAGGTTTCTGTCTCCACCACCCTGTGCCACTCCTCCCTTCCCTCAAAATAATCTTTTTGTTTATTCAAATTTTATATTTATTTTATTTTTTGTTGAAATTTTTTTTAAAAAAAATCAGATTTCCGTTTAAAAATTGAAATTTCAAAACTTAAATTTCAATTAAAATTTCATTTATCAAATATTTTATTGAATTGTTGGCTGCAGAGCCAAATATTTTGGGAAATATTCCAAACTAAGATTTTTAGAAGAATAATACCAAATATTTGGATCAAATATTGGGGTTTTTTAATAAAAACATGGTTGTTGTTTGGACATGATGATTTTAAAGGTCTTTTCTGTGCTTGTCAGATGGACCTTGATTGATAAGAGTGAAGGGTAAGAAGGATTTTGATGGCAAATTCTGTGAAATTTGGTGTCTGTGTAGCCTTACCCAATCAGCCACTGACCCAAAAGTTGAGATTTAATTCTCTTAATTAATTTCCAGTATTTTTAATGTGTTTTTTGTTGTGCTGTGACAATGATTTGACTCTTTTTTTTGGGGTTTTTTTTGCAGTCTGTGAATATTCTTAATATTAATTATGTTATATTCCTCTATGGACATGCCACTGCCCTCCTGGGATTGGGACATCCTGAGGTAGGATATGAATTTATTTGTATTTTTATTTATTGATCTGTTTAATTTTATTTATTTTATGTGTAAATACTGCTTTAATTCCAATTTCCAGCTCAGTTTCCCACCCACTTTTTGTATCTTCCCAACTGCAAGGATGGGGAGGGGAAGAAAGAAACCTCAGGACACATTTTGGAATTCCACACTTAAATATCTGGGACTGAATCCTTGATGATTTTGGATAAAATAGGCTATAAAATAAAATTTCTTTGTGAGCCTTCAAATGAGCAGCTAAGTAGCAAAAAATGACAGTCAATAATTTTTATTTCTGCTCTTAAAACAAGAGCCAGGAATTGCTTTGGGTGGTGAAAAATGCAAAAGCAGAACTGGGGGTTGGGTTTTTTTTGGGGTGTTTCTTCCTGCAGTGTAAATATTCAGTGTCCTACAGTGAATTTCAAAATAGCTGAGCTCAGTCATTTCACTCCTTTATGTTACAGAAATTCCCTGTTTAGGGAACAAATTGGTTTTTTTTTTTAAAGAAGAAAGGGAATTTTTGCCTGTGATCACAGGGGTGTTTAATTCCATTTACTGCTCCTAAGACTGAGCAAGGAACAGGGCACACTGACCCACTCTAAAGGAGGAAAAAACCCAGGAAGAGTGGAAATATTCTGGCAAAACTCCATGTATTTGTGTCTCACATTTCTTTTGAAGGCATTGGCAGAGGCTGAAGATCAGTTTAAGAAAATAATGGAGGAATATCCAGAAGAAAGTTGTTTTTGTTTGGCACACTATGGAATTGGAAGGGTTTACCTCAGGCAAAACAGGTTGGTCTGATGGAAAATTTCAGGTTTTGTTGGGAAATACCTTTTTATTTCAGGAACTGTGCTTGGTGGAGCTTTAATTTTTCAGTGTTAATCATTAAATTCATCCATCATGTGTGTTTAATACAGTGGATTGAATTCAGTGGATTTACAATACAATTATTACAAATTACAATTTATAATACAGTGATTTAATACAAGTGGAAGTTTGTTCCTGCTGAAGGGAGCAGATTTGAGGGAATGTTTGGGATTCAAGGATCACAGCCCTGTAGTGAGGGAGAGCTCAGAGGAAAAGAACAAAACCTCTTTGTTCTGGGGGAATAAAATGCATCCTAAAGAAATTTGACTTTATCTCATCCCTGGGGAGCTGGAGAGTGACCTTGGACTGAGATAAGGCTCCAGTGAGTCAGAAATTCCCTGGAGCAGATAAAACAGGGATATTTTCCTGAGCTGGCACATCCCAGAGGCACAGGGAGAGCCCAAAATGCAGGGACAGGACAAGAAACAATCTGGAATGCTGGCTGAGGTAGGGGCAGGAGCTGTGGGAAGCTCGTGGAGGGATTTTGGGGTATCCCTGGTGCTCTGTGGGATCAAAATCCTCCTAAAGGCTCATGGTGGGGCTGGCTGGGAGCTCCTTATCCAGCTGTGATCCTGCTCTTTTGTGGGAGAGGGGAGAAATTCCATGGAAAAGCTCCAGGGTGGAGGTAAAGACAAGGAAACCACTCCCTAATCACTCACAGGGAACGCTCAACATGAGGAAAAATAACTTTATTGTCCATTAAAATAACACTGGAGAGTGGGGGACAAAGCAAAACAGCTAAAATCACCTTTTTCCTGCCCTCCTTTTATCCCAGGCTGGAATTCACTCCCTCATTCCCAACCCTGCTCCCTCTGAGCTGCCCACAGGGATGGGGAAGGGGGAAAACTGTTCCCCCTGTTCCTCACAGGATGAAAAAGGAGTTTTTGTGCAGGGAGTTGGGTGCTTTTATCCTGGTTTTCCTTGAGGTGAAGGTGCCTTGCACAGCTCTGGCTGGGCTGGGGGTGTTGGCTCTGGCTGGAACTGGGGCTCTCCCATTCCTCAGGGATTCCCCAGCCCCCTGCAATGCCAAAATAATGCCAAAATAATGCCAAAATATGTCAAAACAATGCCAAAATATGCCAAAATAATGCCAAATAAAGAGGTTTTGCTACCAAACCTTCTCCCCTCCTCCTGTGGGATGGTTGAAAGCATCAGTCACCTCTGTTTGCTCCTGGCAGGATGAAATGAGTGGGGGAAGTTTTAGGAAGATCCTCCCAGGTGAGCTGAGTGTGTTTTTTTCCTGTTCCAAACTCCAGGTTTATTCATGCCCTCGACCAGTTCCTGAGGTCAAAGCTGATGGTTGATTTCAAGATTGTTCCTGGAGTTTTAACCTGGCCAGGAACAACCCAGGTCATCGAGGAGTCACGAATAGAGAATTTACAGGTATTTCATAGAGAATTTACAGGGATTTCATAGAGAATTTACAGG